>NW_007219671.1:0-4044 GCF_000164805.1 Carlito syrichta | reverse complement strand
CTCTGTGCTCTGAGAATGTGCATGGCTATATTAACATTTTGGAATTTGTTTATGCTTGACTTATGGCCAAGAATGTGATCAATCTTGGAGTATGGTGCATGTGGTGATGAGTAGAATGTATATTCTGTGGTTGTTGAGTGGAATAATCTGTAGGTATCAACTAAGTCCATTTGGTCAAGTGTCAAATTTAGGTTCTGTGTCTCCTTTTTTGATTTTTTGCCTCAATGATCTCTCTAGGGTTGTCAGTGGGGTATTTAAGTCTCCTGCTATAATAGTATTAGAGTTAATATCTTTTTTTTAGTTTATTTAGTAGTTGTGTTATAAATGCTGGTCTCCTATGTTGGGTGCATATATGTTTAGGATGGCTATTTCTTGTTGATGGATTGAACCTATTATCATTATGTAGTGTCCTTTTGTATCTTCTTAAATTTTTGATAGCTTAAAGGTTATTTTGTCTGATATTAAGATTGCAACTCCTATCTTTTTTTGTGATCCACTTGCCAGGATACTCATTTTCCATCCTTTAACTTTGAGTCTGTGTGCATCCGTTGTAGTGAGATAAGTCTCCTGGATGCAACCAATAATGGGGTCATGGTTTATTGTCCAGTCCACCATTCTTTTTCTTTTCAGTGGTGCATTTAGTCCATTCACATTCAGGTTAATTATTGATATGTGGCAGTTTTTCCCTGTCATGAGGTTCTTATAGTGTTGTTGTTGTTCCTGTTTATTTGTTGTCTTTCCTTTGGTTTTGGGGTTGATTAATGTGTGTTTTCCATCTTTTCCCTGTACTCCTGTGAAGAACCTTGTCATTCTTTTCTCTTTTTCTTCTGTGTTTAATACTTTCTTAAGTATTTCTTGTAGAGGTGGTCTGGAGCAGCATAAGTTCTTAGTGACTGGATGTCTGGGAAAGATTTTAATTCTGCCTCACTGATGAAGCTTAGCTTGGCTGGGTAGGTTATTCTTGGTTGCAATTGTTTATCTTTGAGAACTCTGAAGATTGGGCTCCATATTCTCCTAGCCTGAAGGGTTTTTTTTATATAAATCTGCTTCTATTTTAAGTGGTCTTCTCTGGTAGATAGTCTGACCTTTTTCTTTTGCTGCCTTTAGGATTTTTTCTTTTATACCTACTTTGTTTAGGCTAATTCTTATGTGTCTGGGAATTGGTATTCTCATTTGTTATCTTCGAGGGATTCTCAGAATCTCTTGTGTTTGAATTTTTCATCACTGATGAGATGAGAGAAGTTTTCTTCAATAATTTCATGGAATGTTTTTTCCAGTGTGGTCTCTTTCTCTCTTTCTGCCTCAGAAGTCCAGTTACTCTTAGATTCAGTCTCTTGAAGTAATCATTCACCTCTTGAAGGTTTTGTTCTGTCTTTTATAGTTCTTTTCTATGTTTTTGACAGTTTGGGTTAGTTCTGTATTTTGGTCTTCAAGCTCTGAGATTCTTTTTTCTGCTTGGCTAATTCTGCTTTCCATGCTTATTGGTTTGTTATTTATTTCCTTCACAGTATGCTTTACTGCTGTTATTTCTGTTATCAGCTTCTTCCTGTTTTCTTCTTGTCTCTCCTCAATTTTTAAAATTCTCTCTATTAATTCCTGATGTCTGGGCTTGTTGCATGTGACCAGTAATTCTGGGGGTTCTTCATTGTTTGCATTCTAAATGCTGTTTTCTTAGTGTCTGACCTTCCAGGGGTCTGTGTGAGACCTATATTCATCTTTTGATTTTTCTTCATTTGTGCAGATTTTTTCTGACTACTTTTTCCTTCCTCCACCCTGTCTTCTTTAATTCTGTTGTTCAGGGGTGGACGGGTTGCTTTTACTTCTGTTTGTTCAGTCTCCTATTCTTCCTTATGTATATATACCCTCTCGCTTTGTTCAATTCTAGAGCTAGACTATAGATTGGGGGCAGAACTTTTTGTGGTTTTGAGATTCAATTAAGGGGGGAGTTGTGATTCAAGATCTATCTGCAGATCCCAGTATCCGCTGACAGGTGTATGGATAACCTGGAACCCACTTCCCACTGCCTTGCAATCTTTCCATGCAGTGGGGTTATAGGTTTACTCCCTGAAAGCAAAATGAGGTTAACAATGGAAGTGAATGGAGCAGGGAGTTTGGGGAAGAGGGGAGTGGAGAGAGAGAGGAGTGAGAGGGAAAACAGACAACATACCAACTCTGAAATGAAAAGAGACACAAAGACTGAAACAAGTAACAAGAAAAACAATAACAGCAACAACAAACTAACCAACAACCATACAAAAGAACTAAAACATACAATCATGTAAACTGACAAGCTAACCAACCTCCTTATTGGTGTGCTATTCCTCTATACAAAGATGGGGTCTAAAGAGAGAAAAAAAGAATAGAATAAAGTTAATAAACTAAGAGAACCAAGGCATGTAAACATTATTGATAAGAGTTAGAAGAGAGAGAAAACATGATGGGTAAGACAAACAGACAAAGAATTAAAAGAAAAAAATTATAATGTGGAACCAAGCACATTCTGAGACGTTTCCTTTAAGTCCAATATCATTTCAGCTCTGATTTCTAGCTGTCTTTGCAGGCTGGTAGATTTCTTCAGAGTTAGGGTTAGTTGCCCCTGGCCTGCTGTGGAGAGTGGTTCAAATCTGGGCTGCCTGCACAATCTGCCACTCAGATCTGGCCTGTGTGTATTTAGCAAGGGAAAAGAGCTTTTGTCCTTCCCATTTTGATGTTGTTACCTTGGATCCTGATCCAGTGATGCTGGTCTCACCTCATTGCTCCAGCTGATCTTTTTCCACTGCAGCTGGAGACTGCCAGGGGATTCAAACTGGAAGTCAGAGGCCACCCAGGATGGGAGGGAGCAGGCAATGGTAGTGGCAGTGGCAGCTGCCACTTCACGGTGCATGAAATGAGCTGCATGAACCTGACTCTGAGTGAGGGTTAGGGCATGGCAGTGGCAGCAGTAGTGGCAGTTTCAGTAGAGTGTGCTTGGGAGGGCTTCATGGTCCAGAGCTGTGGGTCACCTCAGGCATGTGTGGGGTTCCAGTCTATGCTGAGCAGGGGGGGAAAATGAGAAAGAAAGAGACAGAGAAACAGTAGGATTGGGAGGACTCTCTCCTAGGTAGAAAAGAGTGAGAGAGAGTGCAAATTTATTTTCACCCCATGTCTCTTTAATAGGGAAAAAAAAATCACACAAGGGAGGGCAAAACCATACAAGCAAGATATATGTTAGTGTCTAAACTATGCTTATCTTAACATCTATGCTAAGTTAAAAGCAAGGCAATCCCTTAAGAAAGACAGCCTCTGGGCTAGGTATGGCACCACTCTGCTATCCAACGAATAGCAACCAAAGTCAGGGGAGACAAAGGAAATATAGGCTTGGCTCCTTGAATACAAGCCAAGAAACATAAGGACCTTGTCAGCTTATGCTCTGGTTTCCTTCATCTCCTCCTTTTCTTTTAAGTGCAGTTGATGGACTTCTACTTGGAGCTCTCTGATGGCACATTCTCCTGCCTGGATGCAGACTGGGAAACAAAACAGTAAAATCAAAATCAGCACTCCCAATGCTATTAAAGAATATACTGTAGACCATAAGCTATGTGACAATACCAACAACTTAATTTTACCAAGAATATCTTTAACCAATGAGCTAGCAGGCAATAAAGGTGACCCAGCTATAGAAATATTTACAATATCTTGATGTAATCGAACAATATTCAAAGAAGCATTATTTGAAGACCAAATTCTCAGCAAATGATTTCTAACCAGATACCAATGCCATTCAGAATCATTATAAGGCTTAGAGGTTATACAAATCCATTGGAACTCTGCATGACATCATAACATAACCTGAGTCTTTACAGCAGCAACTTGGTCTCCAAGGACTAGAACCATTTGTTCCAATGTTTTGAGTTGCACCTCCAATTTATCATCAATGGCTTCTTGGCTGGATAGAGCAGTGAAATGTTCTTAGCCAGATTGTCCACGTACTGAGCAGTGTGTATTTCTTGACTCAAAGCCATTGCTAAAGTGGTGGCTCCTGCAATCAACGTAACCAATGCAGTA
>NW_007219670.1:0-4365 GCF_000164805.1 Carlito syrichta | reverse complement strand
AATATAGGCTTGGCTCCTTGAACACAAGCCAAGAAACATAAGGACCTTGTCAGCTTATGCTCTGGTTTCCTTCATCTCCTCCTTTTCTTTTAAGTGCAGTTGATGGACTTCTACTTGGAGCTCTCTGATGGCACATTCTCCTGCCTGGATGCAGACTGGGAAACAAAACAGTAAAATCAAAATCAGCACTCCCAATGCTATTAAAGAATATACTGTAGACCATAAGCTATGTGACAATACCAGCAGCTTAATTTTACCAAGAATATCATTAACCAATGAGCTAGCAGGCAATAAAGGTGACCCAGCTATAGAAATATTTACAATATCTTGATGTAATCGAACAATATTCAAAGAAGCATTATTTGAAGACCAAATTCTCAGCAAATGATTTCTAACCAGATACCAATGCCATTCAGAATCATTATAAGGCTTAGAGGTTATACAAATCCATTGGAACTCTGCATGACATCATAACATAACCTGAGTCTTTACAGCAGCAACTTGGTCTCCAAGGACTAGAACCATTTGTTCCAATGTTTTGAGTTGCACCTCCAATTTATCATCAATGGCTTCTTGGCTGGATAGAGCAGTGAAATGTTCTTAGCCAGATTGTCCACGTACTGAGCATGTGTATTTCTTGACTCAAAGCCATTGCTAAAGTGGTGGCTCCTGCAATCAACGTAACCAATGCAGTAACATCGGCAACTAAAAGTCCAATAAATCTTCACTGGCAGTCAAGCAGGTTGGACATTTGAGAAAGCACATGCCAGCCAGAGTCCTGATACTATGGCCCAGAAATATTTACAGTCATCATAACAAAAGAGGGTTGATGCAATACCACAACTTGCTGTTCTCTATTTTGAGGAGAGACACAATTAGTGAGATTACAATGAGAACACTTCAAGGAAAAATAAGGAGATTCCATAGTAATTTTCCAGGGTCCTGCCTATAAAATGTAAGGGGTGGAAACACAGGCAAATACCTCATGGAAACCATTGTAAGATGGCTGGTTAGATTCGGACTGGTGGGAGATGAGAATGGGCACTAAAGCCACCATAAGTTTCCAAATACCAAGCTGAGGGCATCCTGCTGGGGTGGAAATAACCATCTCCACCCACCCTTCAAAAGTTTCAACAAACTGTAGTTCAGTCTTAACTTGTGGGTTAGGAGTAGCCCAGTCCATGACCGCTTCATTAGTGCCAGGGATACAATGCCAGGTAGCCATAGGATAATGACACTTATGCCAGGGTGGAATTTGAGAAAACAAAAATGAGACTGCCTCAGAACAGGGGGTACTCTGGGAGGTGGTGCCTTTGTAAAAGGTATAGTACAAGACCACAGTGGGTTATACAAAGACATGATCCACTCTCTTTTCATTCAAGGCTAGTGCTCCATGCCCTGAGACATAAATCCATGAGTATATTTAAAAGTAGAAATAATCAGCACACAACCTGGATCCCCTATGATAAGCAGGTGCCACAAATGTGAAAAACAAATGGGTGCTTTTTTAGACCACCCTTCATAAGAAAAGTCACCAACCCACTGCAGAGTAATAGACTCAGTGAAGGGGTGGCCCAATATAGAAGTACTACTAACATATACTGGGACTGAAGGTCCCTTGAAAGGAGGGTTCAGGCATATAAGGCAAACTGTGGCCCCTAACTGTACCCATCTGGCAAGCCATCACAGCAACCATGGCCAGGAACAAGGTAGATGGGTCAGATGTGACCCCTCTGCTGCTTCACACTATTACTATTGGGTCCATAAGTTCGATAATGACTCCTAAGATTGATGTTCTCTTTCTGTCCAGAGACTTTCCCTTTTTTATCCAAATTGTTCCCCAGCCCTTGTCCTTGTGCAAATACCCTACATTCCCCAGCCCAATGCTTTTGAATAAATATTGGGGTAATTGAATGAAGTACAGGTGCCCAATAGTTTTCTTGTCAAATTTGGAGACACATCTTTGAGCAGAACAAACAAGTTTGCACATAGGATGCAGAAGGTAACGAACATGGAAATTTCATATATGATGAAAAAAGAGTAGGTTAGAATTATTACCTCCACTTGGGTTGGCATGATGGATGTGCATGAGGGGGCTCTACTATACTTCTAAAAATAAGGGAATTGTTCTTAAATAAGGCATCTTGTGAATGAAGACATATAAATTAAATTGCTACAGTAGTATAAATACCACACTTGCATCTAACCAAAAAAAAAAAAAAAATGATACAAGTAGAATACAAAAATGAGGAGTACTGAGTGTGTGTTGAGGTGCAGGTTGGATTTATGATCTAACTCTCAGTGCATGGGGTAGAAAACATAAATTGCATATAAAAAAATGAAATCCAGGGTGGGGCAAGATGGTGACGGGGCAGTTCTGTCTGTGAAACTCTCCACCGAGGAGAAGGCAAAGAGACTCTAGTTCTCTCCCCGGAGGTTGTGGATCCCATTGTCTGCAGCCTGCTCTTCACACGGAGCTTGACTGTAGAGTTTGCTGAGGCATCACCAAGGTCTGCGCAGCTACTGTGGTGGTTGCTGCTGCTGCCGCCGCTGCCACCCCTGCTGCCATGACCAGCAGCCATTCCACATCACACTGCCAGTGCCTAGGGGTGAGCGGCCGCTGCTTCCTCAGAGGTAGCCAAGTGGCTGTCGCTTCCTCCTCCGAGAGCGGCTGCCACCTCCTCCTCTGAGAGTGGCCACCACCTCATAAGAGGCAGCCAACCTGCTGCCTCCTTCTCTGAGACAGCCGCCGATCAGAGGCAGCCATTACACATTGCACCGCCTGTGCCAGTGGCCAAGCCGCCACCACCACCACTGCTACTGCTGCTGCTGCTGCCGCCGCTGCTGCCAAGACAGGCATTCCACATTGCACGATCAGTGCCTGAGGGGCGGGTGAACAGCTGAGATACAGACCATCTGGAGTGAGGGATAACACCACCTGCTGGCGATTCAAGGTTTGGGTGAAAGTTTATTTTGGGGGGAACAAGATGGAGATGGCATAGGTGTACTTGTGAGATTCTCCAAAAGTGAGTTCCCAAAAAGACTCTTAATTTTCTTCCCTGAAACCCTAGCTCACCACCAGCCGTGCTGGTCCGAGGTCTGGGGACCTTTGGTCCCATGCAGGGCCAGATATTGCAGCCCCCTGCTGCTGCTGTTCCACTGTGTGCATGGGAGTCTTGGGTCTCAGCTAGCTCCCCGGCTACATCGTCTCTCCCCCGGCACCCAACACCAAGCCGTTGGTCACTCAGGGAGGCTCTGGGCACCTGCCCCTCAGAGACACTGGTCCCATTCTTGGCTGAAGTACCCTGTGGGAGGCCCAGGGCCACTCTCACCACTTACCGCCTGCCAGTTGGAGCTTTAGAGCTCTGGAGCTCTGGGCCCACCCTGGCTGAGGCACTCAGCCAGTGATGCCAAGCTTGGAGACCCAGACAAGTGGAAAGAAAGAGATCTATGAAAGAAAATCTGCCTCTGCCTTCCTGCAGCAGAGATTTCCATTGCGCTGCCCACCTATCAACAAACACCACCTCAGTTTCTAAGGTAATTGCTAAACAGGAGACAAAACCCCACCCCTAAGCTGAATCAGATAAAAACAACTCCCAGGCAGCGAAACCCAAGTTGTGAGTAAACCTAGATGCCTGCAACAAAAAACAAAGGGGAGAGGCCGGAGATCAGAGCTGAAGTGATTTTAGTCTGATTTATTATTGTGACTTATAATTTTATCATTTTGACTGTTTACTTTGATCATGTCCATTGTTTGCCTTCTGACTTACACTGTTTCATGATTATATTGGTCTGTCTCTGTGTAGCTACCAGTATTCTTTAGGGAATCTTTCTTACATGTCTTTTTTCATTTCTTTTCAGCCTTGTGTCTCTTTCTAACCTGATAGTTGGTATGTATGTCTGTTTTCCCTCTCGATCTTCTCTCTCTCTAACTACCTATTGATGCCCCTTTCCTCCATTATTTTCCTCTTTTATACCCCCATTGTAATCTAGGAACCAAGACTACATACTGCTGAATGGACAGATTGTAAGGCAGAGGGAAATAGGTTCCAGTGTGCTCATACACCTGTTTGTGGATACTAGAATCAGCATATACACTCTGAACCACAGTTTCCCTCTTTTTTTTGTGAGATGGAGTCTCACTGTCGCCCAGACTGGAGTGCAGTGGCTGCTTCCGGCCACCGCAGCCTCAACCTGCTGGGCTCCGGTGATCCTTCTGCCTCAGCCTTCCGAGTAGCTGGAATTAAAGGCACGCACTACCAAGCCCACCTAATTTTTTGATTTATTGTAGAGATGAGGTCTCACCTGCCCAGGCGTGTCTCGAACCCACAGGCTCAGGCAGTCCACTCACCTCAGCCTCCCAAA
>NW_007219669.1:0-3888 GCF_000164805.1 Carlito syrichta | reverse complement strand
AATGGTATTATATCATTTATAGGTGTTAAGATTTTAAAAACTCTATCATGTCTTTAGTGTACAAAAAAAATTGGTGAATTCTGTTTGACTGAATGAAAATCTAAATTATGTACTTAGTAACCTCAAGAATTGGAAAATATTTTGTGAAATTATTCTAAAACCATTAAATGATATGGTACTGCCATTGCTTGAATATTTGCTTTCTTCAAATCTTATATTAAAATTTGTTTCCCAGTATTAGAGGTGGGAGTGTCACGGGAGCAGATTCCTCATGAATAGATTAGTGCCATTCCTCAATGATGAGTGAGTTTTTGTTCTATTAGTTCCTTCCAGGGATGATTGTTAAAAACAAACTTGCATTTACCTTCTCTCTCTCTCCTCTTGTCTTGCTATGTGATCTCAACACACACTGACTCCGCTTTGTTTTCCAACATGAGTGAAAGCAGTCTGAGGCTTTCACCAGATACAGATGCCCAACACTGCACTACTCAGCCATTAGAATTATTAACCTTTTTCTTTACAAATTACCCCATGCCAGGTATTTTTTATAGCAACATTACGTGGATTCTGATAGGTACCTATGATAAATGACCAGAAAAATAGTCAATTTAACCTTAAAACATTAGAAATGTAATAAATCATTTTATACTTATAATAATTTCAAATAATTTGTGCTTATATAGAAAACAAAATATTCTCATGAGATTATATAAAATATCTATTAAGAGATATGGTCATAATTAAAATTAAGAGGAAATTCACACTCATTTTAAGGTGGCTGGTAATTGTTGGATTAACAGTATATTGGTAACTTTATATTACTTTTCTCTACCTGTTTGAAACCTCACTTAGTATTTAACCAAAAAAATTTATGACTCTCCATACATATTTAATAACTTGTTTTTTAAGTATGTTATGATGTCTCTTACTGTCATGCCACTCCATCACAATATTTGCATTCTATATCAACAATTATCCTTTTGACTTACCATCTCTTAAACATCCTTCAAATGAACACTTCATGAAAGGTTACTTTATCTCTGAATTTGGGTGAGAGGCTTTTTTATTTGCTTATATATAACTATAATCAATATTAGTTCAAATTCCATTTACTTGTTTATCTTGGTTTAGAGATCAGTGTTTCTCACAATGTAATTTACATACCACTGCATTAACATCATATGGAGAGCAATTTTAAAAAGTATGTCCTTGTATTGCATTCTAGACTTCTATGAAAACCCCTGGAGTTTGGGAATCATTAATTATGAATACTAATATTTAAAAAACATATACTGTATAATCTTTTGGATAGCTTAGGTTCTATTCTAAGCTTTCTGATGTAGCTTAGAAATAAAGAGAAATAAGACAATAGAACTTCAACTCTACTCCTGATACCAGTTTGAAAACATATCCAACATGAATAATTTATAACCACTTTAATATCAATAATAATGATATGATTCATGAGCCATTGAGTAGACAATTCAGAAAGATATGGCTATAGTAGTAAAAACATAGCCCAAATAAAGTGACTAGAAATAAATGCAAACATATATGTTCAGTTGTTATTATTTAAAAGAAAAAGTTCTAGCAAGTTTTACTAAAGAAAAATTTTGCATGGTTTATTTTTAATCAGTCTGTTCTGGCATGTTTCTAATATTAGAATCACCTAGATCAATAATAGTCATTGTGCATACTCTGTAGTATTTTTCACACATTGCACCCAATTTAATATTATTGTTACTGTAGTTATGGACACAAGTTTTGGCCAGCATGACGTATAGTACTCTTGCTCATAATTCCTCAAAACCAAGCAGTTGTTGGCAAGGATGACCAATTTTGCTTTGCCTGCTCTGATCCCCTTCAACTTCACACTCCAGCAGGTACTTTCTATTTTTCATAATGAGTTGAAGACTAGACTTCAATTGACTCCAGTGACTTTTTTGATAAGAGCATTGAAAAGATATAATGGGGAAAAGAAATCTCTTCAATAAATGTTGCTAGGGAGATTTAATTTTCTCATGAAAAATAATAAAATTTGACATTTATATTATACCATACACAAAAACCAACCCAAATGGATAGAAGACCTAAATGTAAGACATGGGGAAAAAAAGAAAAAAAAAAAAATGGATGTGAAATTCCTTGACATTTGGTTGTGGCTTTTTTGGGGGGGGGGCGGATATTAAAGCAAAAGTTCAGGCTACAATTGTAAAAATAAATAAATAAGACTACATTAAACTAAAAAGATTCTGAACAGAAAAAACAATGAACAAAATGTAAAGGTATCCTATGAACTGGGAAGAAAAATTTGCAAGTCACATATCTGACAAGAGGTTAAAATCCAAATTTTACTAAAAAGCTCTTACAACTCAATAGCACTAAAATAAATAACCTGACTTTTTAAAATGTGCAAATAATAGAGATTTTCCAAAGAAGTATAAAAATAGCCATCTAGCTCATCTTCAACAAAGCCTCCACCACCAACCACCTGGGAGCAGAGAAACCTATTCAGTAAACGATGCTAGGAAAACTGACTGACCACATGCAGAAGATTAAAACATGAGCCTTGCCTATCCCCAAACACACATAAATCAACTCTAAATGGATCAGAGATCTAAATGTAAAACCTCAAACTATAAGAACTTAGAAAATGCAGAAGACACTCTTATGGAAATAGGAACTGGCAACCAGTTCCTGATCAAAACCCCAAGTGCCCATGCCATAAGAGACAAGATAGACAAGTGGGACCTCATCAGACTGACAACCTTCTGGAAAGTCAAAGAAACCATCAAGAGAGCAAGGAGACAGCCCACTGACTGGGAAAAATATTTGCAAACTCTATGTCTGACAAAGGTCTAACATCTAGGATCTACAAGGAACTAAAAGATGCTGAAAAGAAAAAACAAACAGTCCCATTACAAAGTGGGCAAAATATATTAATAGACAGTTCTCAAAAGAAGACATAAAAGCAGCCAACAGATACATGAAAAAAATGTTCATCTTCACTAGTCATCAAAGAAATGCAAGTTAAAACTACACTGAGATACCAACTAACTCCAGTCATCAATGGCTTAAAAAATAACAGATGCCGGAAAGGATGTGGTGAAAAGGAAGCACTTCTACACTGTTGGTGGGAGTGTAAAACTAGTACAGCCTCTATGGAAAACAGTGTGGTGATTCTTAAAAGTTCTAAAAATCAATCTTCCATATGACCCAGGAATCCCCCTACTGGGAATGTACCCAGAAGAACTCAAATCACTCTATAAAAAAGATACCTGCACATGTATGCTTATTGCAGTATTGTTCACAGTAGCAAGAACATGAAACCAACCATGATGTCCATCAAAAGAGAACTGGATAAAAAATGTGGTACATATGCACAATGGAATATTGTGCAGCCATAAAGAAGAACAAAATCGTGAACTTCACAGTAACCTGGATGGACATAGGGTCTATAATACTGAGTGACCTTTCACAGAAACAAAGAACTGAGTATCACATGTTCTCACTCATAAGTGGAACTTGAACAACTGTTGTGATACTATAAGAAAAGGATTGACAGCGGGAAACTGTGGGGGTGTGGGGGAGTGTGGAGGTGGGATTCGCAGTAGTGAGAATTTGCCTGGGGAAGGAGGGGGCACAACTCATCAACAAGCGTACCAGCACAATGAATATTTGTATACCTAACCCCACAATTGCACCCCACAATTTTAAAATAAAAAAATTTAAAGGTGAAAACAAAAATAGCCACCAGAATAAGAACAGGCATATAGACCAATGGAAAAGGATAGAGATTCCGGAAGCAAAGCCTCAATTCTTCAACCAATTCATCTTTGACAAAGTCTCCAACAACAACCACTGGGGAGAGGAGAACCTATTCAGTAA
>NW_007219668.1:0-3827 GCF_000164805.1 Carlito syrichta | reverse complement strand
AAAAAAAATTGGTGAATTCTGTTTGACTGAATGAAAATCTAAATTATGTACTTAGTAACCTCAAGAATTGGAAAATATTTTGTGAAATTATTCTAAAACCATTAAATGATATGGTACTGCCATTGCTTGAATATTTGCTTTCTTCAAATCTTATATTAAAATTTGTTTCCCAGTATTAGAGGTGGGAGTGTCACGGGAGCAGATTCCTCATGAATAGATTAGTGCCATTCCTCAATGATGAGTGAGTTTTTGTTCTATTAGTTCCTTCCAGGGATGATTGTTAAAAACAAACTTGCATTTACCTTCTCTCTCTCTCCTCTTGTCTTGCTATGTGATCTCAACACACACTGACTCCGCTTTGTTTTCCAACATGAGTGAAAGCAGTCTGAGGCTTTCACCAGATACAGATGCCCAACACTGCACTACTCAGCCATTAGAATTATTAACCTTTTTCTTTACAAATTACCCCATGCCAGGTATTTTTTATAGCAACATTACATGGATTCTGATAGGTACCTATGATAAATGACCAGAAAAATAGTCAATTTAACCTTAAAACATTAGAAATGTAATAAATCATTTTATACTTATAATAATTTCAAATAATTTGTGCTTATATAGAAAACAAAATATTCTCATGAGATTATATAAAATATCTATTAAGAGATATGGTCATAATTAAAATTAAGAGGAAATTCACACTCATTTTAAGGTGGCTGGTAATTGTTGGATTAACAGTATATTGGTAACTTTATATTACTTTTCTCTACCTGTTTGAAACCTCACTTAGTATTTAACCAAAAAAATTTATGACTCTCCATACATATTTAATAACTTGTTTTTTAAGTATGTTATGATGTCTCTTACTGTCATGCCACTCCATCACAATATTTGCATTCTATATCAACAATTATCCTTTTGACTTACCATCTCTTAAACATCCTTCAAATGAACACTTCATGAAAGGTTACTTTATCTCTGAATTTGGGTGAGAGGCTTTTTTATTTGCTTATATATAACTATAATCAATATTAGTTCAAATTCCATTTACTTGTTTATCTTGGTTTAGAGATCAGTGTTTCTCACAATGTAATTTACATACCACTGCATTAACATCATATGGAGAGCAATTTTAAAAAGTATGTCCTTGTATTGCATTCTAGACTTCTATGAAAACCCCTGGAGTTTGGGAATCATTAATTATGAATACTAATATTTAAAAAACATATACTGTATAATCTTTTGGATAGCTTAGGTTCTATTCTAAGCTTTCTGATGTAGCTTAGAAATAAAGAGAAATAAGACAATAGAACTTCAACTCTACTCCTGATACCAGTTTGAAAACATATCCAACATGAATAATTTATAACCACTTTAATATCAATAATAATGATATGATTCATGAGCCATTGAGTAGACAATTCAGAAAGATATGGCTATAGTAGTAAAAACATAGCCCAAATAAAGTGACTAGAAATAAATGCAAACATATATGTTCAGTTGTTATTATTTAAAAGAAAAAGTTCTAGCAAGTTTTACTAAAGAAAAATTTTGCATGGTTTATTTTTAATCAGTCTGTTCTGGCATGTTTCTAATATTAGAATCACCTAGATCAATAATAGTCATTGTGCATACTCTGTAGTATTTTTCACACATTGCACCCAATTTAATATTATTGTTACTGTAGTTATGGACACAAGTTTTGGCCAGCATGACGTATAGTACTCTTGCTCATAATTCCTCAAAACCAAGCAGTTGTTGGCAAGGATGACCAATTTTGCTTTGCCTGCTCTGATCCCCTTCAACTTCACACTCCAGCAGGTACTTTCTATTTTTCATAATGAGTTGAAGACTAGACTTCAATTGACTCCAGTGACTTTTTTGATAAGAGCATTGAAAAGATATAATGGGGAAAAGAAATCTCTTCAATAAATGTTGCTAGGGAGATTTAATTTTCTCATGAAAAATAATAAAATTTGACATTTATATTATACCATACACAAAAACCAACCCAAATGGATAGAAGACCTAAATGTAAGACATGGGGAAAAAAAGAAAAAAAAAAAAATGGATGTGAAATTCCTTGACATTTGGTTGTGGCTTTTTTGGGGGGGGGGCGGATATTAAAGCAAAAGTTCAGGCTACAATTGTAAAAATAAATAAATAAGACTACATTAAACTAAAAAGATTCTGAACAGAAAAAACAATGAACAAAATGTAAAGGTATCCTATGAACTGGGAAGAAAAATTTGCAAGTCACATATCTGACAAGAGGTTAAAATCCAAATTTTACTAAAAAGCTCTTACAACTCAATAGCACTAAAATAAATAACCTGACTTTTTAAAATGTGCAAATAATAGAGATTTTCCAAAGAAGTATAAAAATAGCCATCTAGCTCATCTTCAACAAAGCCTCCACCACCAACCACTAGGGAGCAGAGAAACCTATTCAGTAAACGATGCTAGGAAAACTGACTGACCACATGCAGAAGATTAAAACATGAGCCTTGCCTATCCCCAAACACACATAAATCAACTCTAAATGGATCAGAGATCTAAATGTAAAACCTCAAACTATAAGAACTTAGAAAATGCAGAAGACACTCTTATGGAAATAGGAACTGGCAACCAGTTCCTGATCAAAACCCCAAGTGCCCATGCCATAAGAGACAAGATAGACAAGTGGGACCTCATCAGACTGACAACCTTCTGGAAAGTCAAAGAAACCATCAAGAGAGCAAGGAGACAGCCCACTGACTGGGAAAAATATTTGCAAACTCTATGTCTGACAAAAGGTCTAACATCTAGGATCTACAAGGAACTAAAAGATGCTGAAAAGAAAAAACAAACAGTCCCATTACAAAGTGGGCAAAATATATTAATAGACAGTTCTCAAAAGAAGACATAAAAGCAGCCAACAGATACATGAAAAAAATGTTCATCTTCACTAGTCATCAAAGAAATGCAAGTTAAAACTACACTGAGATACCAACTAACTCCAGTCATCAATGGCTTAAAAAATAACAGATGCCGGAAAGGATGTGGTGAAAAGGAAGCACTTCTACACTGTTGGTGGGAGTGTAAAACTAGTACAGCCTCTATGGAAAACAGTGTGGTGATTCTTAAAAGTTCTAAAAATCAATCTTCCATATGACCCAGGAATCCCCCTACTGGGAATGTACCCAGAAGAACTCAAATCACTCTATAAAAAAGATACCTGCACATGTATGCTTATTGCAGTATTGTTCACAGTAGCAAGAACATGAAACCAACCATGATGTCCATCAAAAGAGAACTGGATAAAAAATGTGGTACATATGCACAATGGAATATTGTGCAGCCATAAAGAAGAACAAAATCGTGAACTTCACAGTAACCTGGATGGACATAGGGTCTATAATACTGAGTGACCTTTCACAGAAACAAAGAACTGAGTATCACATGTTCTCACTCATAAGTGGAACTTGAACAACTGTTGTGATACTATAAGAAAAGGATTGACAGCGGGAAACTGTGGGGGTGTGGGGGAGTGTGGAGGTGGGATTCGCAGTAGTGAGAATTTGCCTGGGGAAGGAGGGGGCACAACTCATCAACAAGCGTACCAGCACAATGAATATTTGTATACCTAACCCCACAATTGCACCCCACAATTTTAAAATAAAAAAATTTAAAGGTGAAAACAAAAATAGCCACCAGAATAAGAACAGGCATATAGACCAATGGAAAAGGATAGAGATTCCGGAAGCAAAGCCTCAATTCTTCAACCAATTCATCTTTGACAAAGTCTCCAACAACAACCACTGGGGAGAGGAGAACCTATTCAGTAA
>NW_007219667.1:0-3689 GCF_000164805.1 Carlito syrichta | reverse complement strand
TTGCTTTCTTCAAATCTTATATTAAAATTTGTTTCCCAGTATTAGAGGTGGGAGTGTCACGGGAGCAGATTCCTCATGAATAGATTAGTGCCATTCCTCAATGATGAGTGAGTTTTTGTTCTATTAGTTCCTTCCAGGGATGATTGTTAAAAACAAACTTGCATTTACCTTCTCTCTCTCTCCTCTTGTCTTGCTATGTGATCTCAACACACACTGACTCCGCTTTGTTTTCCAACATGAGTGAAAGCAGTCTGAGGCTTTCACCAGATACAGATGCCCAACACTGCACTACTCAGCCATTAGAATTATTAACCTTTTTTCTTTACAAATTACCCCATGCCAGGTATTTTTTATAGCAACATTACATGGATTCTGATAGGTACCTATGATAAATGACCAGAAAAATAGTCAATTTAACCTTAAAACATTAGAAATGTAATAAATCATTTTATACTTATAATAATTTCAAGTAATTTGTGCTTATATAGAAAACAAAATATTCTCATGAGATTATATAAAATATCTATTAAGAGATATGGTCATAATTAAAATTAAGAGGAAATTCACACTCATTTTAAGGTGGCTGGTAATTGTTGGATTAACAGTATATTGGTAACTTTATATTACTTTTCTCTACCTGTTTGAACCTCACTTAGTATTTAACCAAAAAAATTTATGACTCTCCATACATATTTATACTTGTTTTTAAGTATGTTATGATGTCTCTTACTGTCATGCCACTCCATCACAATATTTGCATTCTATATCAACAATTATCCTTTTGACTTACCATCTCTTAAACATCCTTCAAATGAACACTTCATGAAAGGTTACTTTATCTCTGAATTTGGGTGAGAGGCTTTTTTATTTGCTTATATATAACTATAATCAATATTAGTTCAAATTCCATTTACTTGTTTATCTTGGTTTAGAGATCAGTGTTTCTCACAATGTAATTTACATACCACTGCATTAACATCATATGGAGAGCAATTTTAAAAAGTATGTCCTTGTATTGCATTCTAGACTTCTATGAAAACCCCTGGAGTTTGGGAATCATTAATTATGAATACTAATATTTAAAAAACATATACTGTATAATCTTTTGGATAGCTTAGGTTCTATTCTAAGCTTTCTGATGTAGCTTAGAAATAAAGAGAAATAAGACAATAGAACTTCAACTCTACTCCTGATACCAGTTTGAAAACATATCCAACATGAATAATTTATAACCACTTTAATATCAATAATAATGATATGATTCATGAGCCATTGAGTAGACAATTCAGAAAGATATGGCTATAGTAGTAAAAACATAGCCCAAATAAAGTGACTAGAAATAAATGCAAACATATATGTTCAGTTGTTATTATTTAAAAGAAAAAGTTCTAGCAAGTTTTACTAAAGAAAAATTTTGCATGGTTTATTTTTAATCAGTCTGTTCTGGCATGTTTCTAATATTAGAATCACCTAGATCAATAATAGTCATTGTGCATACTCTGTAGTATTTTTCACACATTGCACCCAATTTAATATTATTGTTACTGTAGTTATGGACACAAGTTTTGGCCAGCATGACGTATAGTACTCTTGCTCATAATTCCTCAAAACCAAGCAGTTGTTGGCAAGGATGACCAATTTTGCTTTGCCTGCTCTGATCCCCTTCAACTTCACACTCCAGCAGGTACTTTCTATTTTTCATAATGAGTTGAAGACTAGACTTCAATTGACTCCAGTGACTTTTTTGATAAGAGCATTGAAAAGATATAATGGGGAAAAGAAATCTCTTCAATAAATGTTGCTAGGGAGATTTAATTTTCTCATGAAAAATAATAAAATTTGACATTTATATTATACCATACACAAAAACCAACCCAAATGGATAGAAGACCTAAATGTAAGACATGGGGAAAAAAAGAAAAAAAAAAAAATGGATGTGAAATTCCTTGACATTTGGTTGTGGCTTTTTTGGGGGGGGGGCGGATATTAAAGCAAAAGTTCAGGCTACAATTGTAAAAATAAATAAATAAGACTACATTAAACTAAAAAGATTCTGAACAGAAAAAACAATGAACAAAATGTAAAGGTATCCTATGAACTGGGAAGAAAAATTTGCAAGTCACATATCTGACAAGAGGTTAAAATCCAAATTTTACTAAAAAGCTCTTACAACTCAATAGCACTAAAATAAATAACCTGACTTTTTAAAATGTGCAAATAATAGAGATTTTCCAAAGAAGTATAAAAATAGCCATCTAGCTCATCTTCAACAAAGCCTCCACCACCAACCACTAGGGAGCAGAGAAACCTATTCAGTAAACGATGCTAGGAAAACTGACTGACCACATGCAGAAGATTAAAACATGAGCCTTGCCTATCCCCAAACACACATAAATCAACTCTAAATGGATCAGAGATCTAAATGTAAAACCTCAAACTATAAGAACTTAGAAAATGCAGAAGACACTCTTATGGAAATAGGAACTGGCAACCAGTTCCTGATCAAAACCCCAAGTGCCCATGCCATAAGAGACAAGATAGACAAGTGGGACCTCATCAGACTGACAACCTTCTGGAAAGTCAAAGAAACCATCAAGAGAGCAAGGAGACAGCCCACTGACTGGGAAAAATATTTGCAAACTCTATGTCTGACAAAGGTCTAACATCTAGGATCTACAAGGAACTAAAAGATGCTGAAAAGAAAAAACAAACAGTCCCATTACAACCTCGGCAAAATATATTAATAGACAGTTCTCAAAAGAAGACATAAAAGCAGCCAACAGATACATGAAAAAAATGAGGATCTTCACTAGTCATCAAAGAAATGCAAGTTAAAACTACACTGAGATACCAACTAACTCCAGTCATCAATGGCTTAAAAAATAACAGATGCCGGAAAGGATGTGGTGAAAAGGAAGCACTTCTACACTGTTGGTGGGAGTGTAAAACTAGTACAGCCTCTATGGAAAACAGTGTGGTGATTCTTAAAAGTTCTAAAAATCAATCTTCCATATGACCCAGGAATCCCCCTACTGGGAATGTACCCAGAAGAACTCAAATCACTCTATAAAAAAGATACCTGCACATGTATGCTTATTGCAGTATTGTTCACAGTAGCAAGAACATGAAACCAACCATGATGTCCATCAAAAGAGAACTGGATAAAAAATGTGGTACATATGCACAATGGAATATTGTGCAGCCATAAAGAAGAACAAAATCGTGAACTTCACAGTAACCTGGATGGACATAGGGTCTATAATACTGAGTGACCTTTCACAGAAACAAAGAACTGAGTATCACATGTTCTCACTCATAAGTGGAACTTGAACAACTGTTGTGATACTATAAGAAAAGGATTGACAGCGGGAAACTGTGGGGGTGTGGGGGAGTGTGGAGGTGGGATTCGCAGTAGTGAGAATTTGCCTGGGGAAGGAGGGGGCACAACTCATCAACAAGCGTACCAGCACAATGAATATTTGTATACCTAACCCCACAATTGCACCCCACAATTTTAAAATAAAAAAATTTAAAGGTGAAAACAAAAATAGCCACCAGAATAAGAACAGGCATATAGACCAATGGAAAAGGATAGAGATTCCGGAAGCAAAGCCTCAATTCTTCAACCAATTCATCTTTGACAAAGTCTCCAACAACAACCACTGGGGAGAGGAGAACCTATTCAGTAA
>NW_007219666.1:0-3724 GCF_000164805.1 Carlito syrichta | reverse complement strand
AATGATATGGTACTGCCATTGCTTGAATATTTGCTTTCTTCAAATCTTATATTAAAATTTGTTTCCCAGTATTAGAGGTGGGAGTGTCACGGGAGCAGATTCCTCATGAATAGATTAGTGCCATTCCTCAATGATGAGTGAGTTTTTGTTCTATTAGTTCCTTCCAGGGATGATTGTTAAAAACAAACTTGCATTTACCTTCTCTCTCTCTCCTCTTGTCTTGCTATGTGATCTCAACACACACTGACTCCGCTTTGTTTTCCAACATGAGTGAAAGCAGTCTGAGGCTTTCACCAGATACAGATGCCCAACACTGCACTACTCAGCCATTAGAATTATTAACCTTTTTTCTTTACAAATTACCCCATGCCAGGTATTTTTTATAGCAACATTACGTGGATTCTGATAGGTACCTATGATAAATGACCAGAAAAATAGTCAATTTAACCTTAAAACATTAGAAATGTAATAAATCATTTTATACTTATAATAATTTCAAATAATTTGTGCTTATATAGAAAACAAAATATTCTCATGAGATTATATAAAATATCTATTAAGAGATATGGTCATAATTAAAATTAAGAGGAAATTCACACTCATTTTAAGGTGGCTGGTAATTGTTGGATTAACAGTATATTGGTAACTTTATATTACTTTTCTCTACCTGTTTGAAACCTCACTTAGTATTTAACCAAAAAAATTTATGACTCTCCATACATATTTAATAACTTGTTTTTTAAGTATGTTATGATGTCTCTTACTGTCATGCCACTCCATCACAATATTTGCATTCTATATCAACAATTATCCTTTTGACTTACCATCTCTTAAACATCCTTCAAATGAACACTTCATGAAAGGTTACTTTATCTCTGAATTTGGGTGAGAGGCTTTTTTATTTGCTTATATATAACTATAATCAATATTAGTTCAAATTCCATTTACTTGTTTATCTTGGTTTAGAGATCAGTGTTTCTCACAATGTAATTTACATACCACTGCATTAACATCATATGGAGAGCAATTTTAAAAAGTATGTCCTTGTATTGCATTCTAGACTTCTATGAAAACCCCTGGAGTTTGGGAATCATTAATTATGAATACTAATATTTAAAAAACATATACTGTATAATCTTTTGGATAGCTTAGGTTCTATTCTAAGCTTTCTGATGTAGCTTAGAAATAAAGAGAAATAAGACAATAGAACTTCAACTCTACTCCTGATACCAGTTTGAAAACATATCCAACATGAATAATTTATAACCACTTTAATATCAATAATAATGATATGATTCATGAGCCATTGAGTAGACAATTCAGAAAGATATGGCTATAGTAGTAAAAACATAGCCCAAATAAAGTGACTAGAAATAAATGCAAACATATATGTTCAGTTGTTATTATTTAAAAGAAAAAGTTCTAGCAAGTTTTACTAAAGAAAAATTTTGCATGGTTTATTTTTAATCAGTCTGTTCTGGCATGTTTCTAATATTAGAATCACCTAGATCAATAATAGTCATTGTGCATACTCTGTAGTATTTTTCACACATTGCACCCAATTTAATATTATTGTTACTGTAGTTATGGACACAAGTTTTGGCCAGCATGACGTATAGTACTCTTGCTCATAATTCCTCAAAACCAAGCAGTTGTTGGCAAGGATGACCAATTTTGCTTTGCCTGCTCTGATCCCCTTCAACTTCACACTCCAGCAGGTACTTTCTATTTTTCATAATGAGTTGAAGACTAGACTTCAATTGACTCCAGTGACTTTTTTGATAAGAGCATTGAAAAGATATAATGGGGAAAAGAAATCTCTTCAATAAATGTTGCTAGGGAGATTTAATTTTCTCATGAAAAATAATAAAATTTGACATTTATATTATACCATACACAAAAACCAACCCAAATGGATAGAAGACCTAAATGTAAGACATGGGGAAAAAAAGAAAAAAAAAAAAATGGATGTGAAATTCCTTGACATTTGGTTGTGGCTTTTTTGGGGGGGGGGCGGATATTAAAGCAAAAGTTCAGGCTACAATTGTAAAAATAAATAAATAAGACTACATTAAACTAAAAAGATTCTGAACAGAAAAAACAATGAACAAAATGTAAAGGTATCCTATGAACTGGGAAGAAAAATTTGCAAGTCACATATCTGACAAGAGGTTAAAATCCAAATTTTACTAAAAAGCTCTTACAACTCAATAGCACTAAAATAAATAACCTGACTTTTTAAAATGTGCAAATAATAGAGATTTTCCAAAGAAGTATAAAAATAGCCATCTAGCTCATCTTCAACAAAGCCTCCACCACCAACCACTAGGGAGCAGAGAAACCTATTCAGTAAACGATGCTAGGAAAACTGACTGACCACATGCAGAAGATTAAAACATGAGCCTTGCCTATCCCCAAACACACATAAATCAACTCTAAATGGATCAGAGATCTAAATGTAAAACCTCAAACTATAAGAACTTAGAAAATGCAGAAGACACTCTTATGGAAATAGGAACTGGCAACCAGTTCCTGATCAAAACCCCAAGTGCCCATGCCATAAGAGACAAGATAGACAAGTGGGACCTCATCAGACTGACAACCTTCTGGAAAGTCAAAGAAACCATCAAGAGAGCAAGGAGACAGCCCACTGACTGGGAAAAATATTTGCAAACTCTATGTCTGACAAAGGTCTAACATCTAGGATCTACAAGGAACTAAAAGATGCTGAAAAGAAAAAACAAACAGTCCCATTACAAAGTGGGCAAAATATATTAATAGACAGTTCTCAAAAGAAGACATAAAAGCAGCCAACAGATACATGAAAAAAATGTTCATCTTCACTAGTCATCAAAGAAATGCAAGTTAAAACTACACTGAGATACCAACTAACTCCAGTCATCAATGGCTTAAAAAATAACAGATGCCGGAAAGGATGTGGTGAAAAGGAAGCACTTCTACACTGTTGGTGGGAGTGTAAAACTAGTACAGCCTCTATGGAAAACAGTGTGGTGATTCTTAAAAGTTCTAAAAATCAATCTTCCATATGACCCAGGAATCCCCCTACTGGGAATGTACCCAGAAGAACTCAAATCACTCTATAAAAAAGATACCTGCACATGTATGCTTATTGCAGTATTGTTCACAGTAGCAAGAACATGAAACCAACCATGATGTCCATCAAAAGAGAACTGGATAAAAAATGTGGTACATATGCACAATGGAATATTGTGCAGCCATAAAGAAGAACAAAATCGTGAACTTCACAGTAACCTGGATGGACATAGGGGTCTATAATACTGAGTGACCTTTCACAGAAACAAAGAACTGAGTATCACATGTTCTCACTCATAAGTGGAACTTGAACAACTGTTGTGATACTATAAGAAAAGGATTGACAGCGGGAAACTGTGGGGGTGTGGGGGAGTGTGGAGGTGGGATTCGCAGTAGTGAGAATTTGCCTGGGGAAGGAGGGGGCACAACTCATCAATAAGCGTACCAGCACAATGAATATTTGTATACCTAACCCCACAATTGCACCCCACAATTTTAAAATAAAAAAATTTAAAGGTGAAAACAAAAATAGCCACCAGAATAAGAACAGGCATATAGACCAATGGAAAAGGATAGAGGTTCCGGAAGCAAAGCCTCAATTCTTCAACCAATTCATCTTTGACAAAGTCTCCAACAACAACCACTGGGGAGAGGAGAACCTATTCAGTAA
>NW_007219665.1:0-611 GCF_000164805.1 Carlito syrichta | reverse complement strand
AAAGCAGTCTGAGGCTTTCACCAGATACAGATGCCCAACACTGCACTACTCAGCCATTAGAATTATTAACCTTTTTCTTTACAAATTACCCCATGCCAGGTATTTTTTATAGCAACATTACATGGATTCTGATAGGTACCTATGATAAATGACCAGAAAAATAGTCAATTTAACCTTAAAACATTAGAAATGTAATAAATCATTTTATACTTATAATAATTTCAAGTAATTTGTGCTTATATAGAAAACAAAATATTCTCATGAGATTATATAAAATATCTATTAAGAGATATGGTCATAATTAAAATTAAGAGGAAATTCACACTCATTTTAAGGTGGCTGGTAATTGTTGGATTAACAGTATATTGGTAACTTTATATTACTTTTCTCTACCTGTTTGAAACCTCACTTAGTATTTAACCAAAAAAATTTATGACTCTCCATACATATTTAATAACTTGTTTTTTAAGTATGTTATGATGTCTCTTACTGTCATGCCACTCCATCACAATATTTGCATTCTATATCAACAATTATCCTTTTGACTTACCATCTCTTAAACATCCTTCAAATGAACACTTCATGAAAGGTTACTTTATCTCTGAATTTGG
>NW_007219664.1:0-4050 GCF_000164805.1 Carlito syrichta | reverse complement strand
CCAGGGATGATTGTTAAAAACAAACTTGCATTTACCTTCTCTCTCTCTCCTCTTGTCTTGCTATGTGATCTCAACACACACTGACTCCGCTTTGTTTTCCAACATGAGTGAAAGCAGTCTGAGGCTTTCACCAGATACAGATGCCCAACACTGCACTACTCAGCCATTAGAATTATTAACCTTTTTCTTTACAAATTACCCCATGCCAGGTATTTTTTATAGCAACATTACATGGATTCTGATAGGTACCTATGATAAATGACCAGAAAAATAGTCAATTTAACCTTAAAACATTAGAAATGTAATAAATCATTTTATACTTATAATAATTTCAAATAATTTGTGCTTATATAGAAAACAAAATATTCTCATGAGATTATATAAAATATCTATTAAGAGATATGGTCATAATTAAAATTAAGAGGAAATTCACACTCATTTTAAGGTGGCTGGTAATTGTTGGATTAACAGTATATTGGTAACTTTATATTACTTTTCTCTACCTGTTTGAAACCTCACTTAGTATTTAACCAAAAAAATTTATGACTCTCCATACATATTTAATAACTTGTTTTTTAAGTATGTTATGATGTCTCTTACTGTCATGCCACTCCATCACAATATTTGCATTCTATATCAACAATTATCCTTTTGACTTACCATCTCTTAAACATCCTTCAAATGAACACTTCATGAAAGGTTACTTTATCTCTGAATTTGGGTGAGAGGCTTTTTTATTTGCTTATATATAACTATAATCAATATTAGTTCAAATTCCATTTACTTGTTTATCTTGGTTTAGAGATCAGTGTTTCTCACAATGTAATTTACATACCACTGCATTAACATCATATGGAGAGCAATTTTAAAAAGTATGTCCTTGTATTGCATTCTAGACTTCTATGAAAACCCCTGGAGTTTGGGAATCATTAATTATGAATACTAATATTTAAAAAACATATACTGTATAATCTTTTGGATAGCTTAGGTTCTATTCTAAGCTTTCTGATGTAGCTTAGAAATAAAGAGAAATAAGACAATAGAACTTCAACTCTACTCCTGATACCAGTTTGAAAACATATCCAACATGAATAATTTATAACCACTTTAATATCAATAATAATGATATGATTCATGAGCCATTGAGTAGACAATTCAGAAAGATATGGCTATAGTAGTAAAAACATAGCCCAAATAAAGTGACTAGAAATAAATGCAAACATATATGTTCAGTTGTTATTATTTAAAAGAAAAAGTTCTAGCAAGTTTTACTAAAGAAAAATTTTGCATGGTTTATTTTTAATCAGTCTGTTCTGGCATGTTTCTAATATTAGAATCACCTAGATCAATAATAGTCATTGTGCATACTCTGTAGTATTTTTCACACATTGCACCCAATTTAATATTATTGTTACTGTAGTTATGGACACAAGTTTTGGCCAGCATGACGTATAGTACTCTTGCTCATAATTCCTCAAAACCAAGCAGTTGTTGGCAAGGATGACCAATTTTGCTTTGCCTGCTCTGATCCCCTTCAACTTCACACTCCAGCAGGTACTTTCTATTTTTCATAATGAGTTGAAGACTAGACTTCAATTGACTCCAGTGACTTTTTTGATAAGAGCATTGAAAAGATATAATGGGGAAAAGAAATCTCTTCAATAAATGTTGCTAGGGAGATTTAATTTTCTCATGAAAAATAATAAAATTTGACATTTATATTATACCATACACAAAAACCAACCCAAATGGATAGAAGACCTAAATGTAAGACATGGGGAAAAAAAGAAAAAAAAAAAAATGGATGTGAAATTCCTTGACATTTGGTTGTGGCTTTTTTGGGGGGGGGGCGGATATTAAAGCAAAAGTTCAGGCTACAATTGTAAAAATAAATAAATAAGACTACATTAAACTAAAAAGATTCTGAACAGAAAAAACAATGAACAAAATGTAAAGGTATCCTATGAACTGGGAAGAAAAATTTGCAAGTCACATATCTGACAAGAGGTTAAAATCCAAATTTTACTAAAAAGCTCTTACAACTCAATAGCACTAAAATAAATAACCTGACTTTTTAAAATGTGCAAATAATAGAGATTTTCCAAAGAAGTATAAAAATAGCCATCTAGCTCATCTTCAACAAAGCCTCCACCACCAACCACTAGGGAGCAGAGAAACCTATTCAGTAAACGATGCTAGGAAAACTGACTGACCACATGCAGAAGATTAAAACATGAGCCTTGCCTATCCCCAAACACACATAAATCAACTCTAAATGGATCAGAGATCTAAATGTAAAACCTCAAACTATAAGAACTTAGAAAATGCAGAAGACACTCTTATGGAAATAGGAACTGGCAACCAGTTCCTGATCAAAACCCCAAGTGCCCATGCCATAAGAGACAAGATAGACAAGTGGGACCTCATCAGACTGACAACCTTCTGGAAAGTCAAAGAAACCATCAAGAGAGCAAGGAGACAGCCCACTGACTGGGAAAAATATTTGCAAACTCTATGTCTGACAAAGGTCTAACATCTAGGATCTACAAGGAACTAAAAGATGCTGAAAAGAAAAAACAAACAGTCCCATTACAAAGTGGGCAAAATATATTAATAGACAGTTCTCAAAAGAAGACATAAAAGCAGCCAACAGATACATGAAAAAAATGTTCATCTTCACTAGTCATCAAAGAAATGCAAGTTAAAACTACACTGAGATACCAACTAACTCCAGTCATCAATGGCTTAAAAAATAACAGATGCCGGAAAGGATGTGGTGAAAAGGAAGCACTTCTACACTGTTGGTGGGAGTGTAAAACTAGTACAGCCTCTATGGAAAACAGTGTGGTGATTCTTAAAAGTTCTAAAAATCAATCTTCCATATGACCCAGGAATCCCCCTACTGGGAATGTACCCAGAAGAACTCAAATCACTCTATAAAAAAGATACCTGCACATGTATGCTTATTGCAGTATTGTTCACAGTAGCAAGAACATGAAACCAACCATGATGTCCATCAAAAGAGAACTGGATAAAAAATGTGGTACATATGCACAATGGAATATTGTGCAGCCATAAAGAAGAACAAAATCGTGAACTTCACAGTAACCTGGATGGACATAGGGTCTATAATACTGAGTGACCTTTCACAGAAACAAAGAACTGAGTATCACATGTTCTCACTCATAAGTGGAACTTGAACAACTGTTGTGATACTATAAGAAAAGGATTGACAGCGGGAAACTGTGGGGGTGTGGGGGAGTGTGGAGGTGGGATTCGCAGTAGTGAGAATTTGCCTGGGGAAGGAGGGGGCACAACTCATCAACAAGCGTACCAGCACAATGAATATTTGTATACCTAACCCCACAATTGCACCCCACAATTTTAAAATAAAAAAATTTAAAGGTGAAAACAAAAATAGCCACCAGAATAAGAACAGGCATATAGACCAATGGAAAAGGATAGAGATTCCGGAAGCAAAGCCTCAATTCTTCAACCAATTCATCTTTGACAAAGTCTCCAACAACAACCACTGGGGAGAGGAGAACCTATTCAGTAAATGGTGCTGGGAAAACTGGCTGACCACATGCAGAAGATTGAAACAGGACCCCTACCTATCACCATACACAAAAATTAACTCTAAATGGATCAAAGACCGAAATGTAAAACCTCAAACTATAAGAATCTTAAAAAATGAGGTGACACCCTTATGGAAATTGGAAATGGCAACCAATTCCTATTCAGAACCATAAGGGCCAATACTTTAAGAAATCAGATAGACAAGTGGGATCTCATCAAATTAAGAGCTTCTGAAAAGTAAAAGAAACCATCAAGAGAGCAGGGAGACAGCCCACAGAATGGGAAAATATATTTGCCAACTGTATATCTGACAAAGGCCTAACATCTAGGATCTACAAGGAATTCAAACGCGCTGAAAAGAAAAAAAACAAACAGCCTCTTTAAAGAGTGGGCAAAAGACATGAATAGACACTTCTCAAAAGAAGATATGCGAGCAACCAGCAGACACATGAAAAAGTGCTCAGCCTCAGA
>NW_007219663.1:0-4211 GCF_000164805.1 Carlito syrichta | reverse complement strand
CCAGGGATGATTGTTAAAAACAAACTTGCATTTACCTTCTCTCTCTCTCCTCTTGTCTTGCTATGTGATCTCAACACACACTGACTCCGCTTTGTTTTCCAACATGAGTGAAAGCAGTCTGAGGCTTTCACCAGATACAGATGCCCAACACTGCACTACTCAGCCATTAGAATTATTAACCTTTTTCTTTACAAATTACCCCATGCCAGGTATTTTTTATAGCAACATTACATGGATTCTGATAGGTACCTATGATAAATGACCAGAAAAATAGTCAATTTAACCTTAAAACATTAGAAATGTAATAAATCATTTTATACTTATAATAATTTCAAATAATTTGTGCTTATATAGAAAACAAAATATTCTCATGAGATTATATAAAATATCTATTAAGAGATATGGTCATAATTAAAATTAAGAGGAAATTCACACTCATTTTAAGGTGGCTGGTAATTGTTGGATTAACAGTATATTGGTAACTTTATATTACTTTTCTCTACCTGTTTGAAACCTCACTTAGTATTTAACCAAAAAAATTTATGACTCTCCATACATATTTAATAACTTGTTTTTTAAGTATGTTATGATGTCTCTTACTGTCATGCCACTCCATCACAATATTTGCATTCTATATCAACAATTATCCTTTTGACTTACCATCTCTTAAACATCCTTCAAATGAACACTTCATGAAAGGTTACTTTATCTCTGAATTTGGGTGAGAGGCTTTTTTATTTGCTTATATATAACTATAATCAATATTAGTTCAAATTCCATTTACTTGTTTATCTTGGTTTAGAGATCAGTGTTTCTCACAATGTAATTTACATACCACTGCATTAACATCATATGGAGAGCAATTTTAAAAAGTATGTCCTTGTATTGCATTCTAGACTTCTATGAAAACCCCTGGAGTTTGGGAATCATTAATTATGAATACTAATATTTAAAAAACATATACTGTATAATCTTTTGGATAGCTTAGGTTCTATTCTAAGCTTTCTGATGTAGCTTAGAAATAAAGAGAAATAAGACAATAGAACTTCAACTCTACTCCTGATACCAGTTTGAAAACATATCCAACATGAATAATTTATAACCACTTTAATATCAATAATAATGATATGATTCATGAGCCATTGAGTAGACAATTCAGAAAGATATGGCTATAGTAGTAAAAACATAGCCCAAATAAAGTGACTAGAAATAAATGCAAACATATATGTTCAGTTGTTATTATTTAAAAGAAAAAGTTCTAGCAAGTTTTACTAAAGAAAAATTTTGCATGGTTTATTTTTAATCAGTCTGTTCTGGCATGTTTCTAATATTAGAATCACCTAGATCAATAATAGTCATTGTGCATACTCTGTAGTATTTTTCACACATTGCACCCAATTTAATATTATTGTTACTGTAGTTATGGACACAAGTTTTGGCCAGCATGACGTATAGTACTCTTGCTCATAATTCCTCAAAACCAAGCAGTTGTTGGCAAGGATGACCAATTTTGCTTTGCCTGCTCTGATCCCCTTCAACTTCACACTCCAGCAGGTACTTTCTATTTTTCATAATGAGTTGAAGACTAGACTTCAATTGACTCCAGTGACTTTTTTGATAAGAGCATTGAAAAGATATAATGGGGAAAAGAAATCTCTTCAATAAATGTTGCTAGGGAGATTTAATTTTCTCATGAAAAATAATAAAATTTGACATTTATATTATACCATACACAAAAACCAACCCAAATGGATAGAAGACCTAAATGTAAGACATGGGGAAAAAAAGAAAAAAAAAAAAATGGATGTGAAATTCCTTGACATTTGGTTGTGGCTTTTTTGGGGGGGGGGCGGATATTAAAGCAAAAGTTCAGGCTACAATTGTAAAAATAAATAAATAAGACTACATTAAACTAAAAAGATTCTGAACAGAAAAAACAATGAACAAAATGTAAAGGTATCCTATGAACTGGGAAGAAAAATTTGCAAGTCACATATCTGACAAGAGGTTAAAATCCAAATTTTACTAAAAAGCTCTTACAACTCAATAGCACTAAAATAAATAACCTGACTTTTTAAAATGTGCAAATAATAGAGATTTTCCAAAGAAGTATAAAAATAGCCATCTAGCTCATCTTCAACAAAGCCTCCACCACCAACCACTAGGGAGCAGAGAAACCTATTCAGTAAACGATGCTAGGAAAACTGACTGACCACATGCAGAAGATTAAAACATGAGCCTTGCCTATCCCCAAACACACATAAATCAACTCTAAATGGATCAGAGATCTAAATGTAAAACCTCAAACTATAAGAACTTAGAAAATGCAGAAGACACTCTTATGGAAATAGGAACTGGCAACCAGTTCCTGATCAAAACCCCAAGTGCCCATGCCATAAGAGACAAGATAGACAAGTGGGACCTCATCAGACTGACAACCTTCTGGAAAGTCAAAGAAACCATCAAGAGAGCAAGGAGACAGCCCACTGACTGGGAAAAATATTTGCAAACTCTATGTCTGACAAAGGTCTAACATCTAGGATCTACAAGGAACTAAAAGATGCTGAAAAGAAAAAACAAACAGTCCCATTACAAAGTGGGCAAAATATATTAATAGACAGTTCTCAAAAGAAGACATAAAAGCAGCCAACAGATACATGAAAAAAATGTTCATCTTCACTAGTCATCAAAGAAATGCAAGTTAAAACTACACTGAGATACCAACTAACTCCAGTCATCAATGGCTTAAAAAATAACAGATGCCGGAAAGGATGTGGTGAAAAGGAAGCACTTCTACACTGTTGGTGGGAGTGTAAAACTAGTACAGCCTCTATGGAAAACAGTGTGGTGATTCTTAAAAGTTCTAAAAATCAATCTTCCATATGACCCAGGAATCCCCCTACTGGGAATGTACCCAGAAGAACTCAAATCACTCTATAAAAAAGATACCTGCACATGTATGCTTATTGCAGTATTGTTCACAGTAGCAAGAACATGAAACCAACCATGATGTCCATCAAAAGAGAACTGGATAAAAAATGTGGTACATATGCACAATGGAATATTGTGCAGCCATAAAGAAGAACAAAATCGTGAACTTCACAGTAACCTGGATGGACATAGGGTCTATAATACTGAGTGACCTTTCACAGAAACAAAGAACTGAGTATCACATGTTCTCACTCATAAGTGGAACTTGAACAACTGTTGTGATACTATAAGAAAAGGATTGACAGCGGGAAACTGTGGGGGTGTGGGGGAGTGTGGAGGTGGGATTCGCAGTAGTGAGAATTTGCCTGGGGAAGGAGGGGGCACAACTCATCAACAAGCGTACCAGCACAATGAATATTTGTATACCTAACCCCACAATTGCACCCCACAATTTTAAAATAAAAAAATTTAAAGGTGAAAACAAAAATAGCCACCAGAATAAGAACAGGCATATAGACCAATGGAAAAGGATAAAGATTCCGGAAGCAAAGCCTCAATTCTTCAACCAATTCATCTTTGACAAAGTCTCCAACAACAACCACTGGGGAGAGGAGAACCTATTCAGTAAATGGTGCTGGGAAAACTGGCTGACCACATGCAGAAGATTGAAACAGGACCCCTACCTATCACCATACACAAAAATTAACTCTAAATGGATCAAAGACCGAAATGTAAAACCTCAAACTATAAGAATCTTAAAAAATGAGGTGACACCCTTATGGAAATTGGAACTGGCAACCAATTCCTATTCAGAACCATAAGGGCCAATACTTTAAGAAATCAGATAGACAAGTGGGATCTCATCAAATTAAGAGCTTCTGAAAAGTAAAAGAAACCATCAAGAGAGCAGGGAGACAGCCCACAGAATGGGAAAATATATTTGCCAACTGTATATCTGACAAAGGCCTAACATCTAGGATCTACAAGGAATTCAAACGCGCTGAAAAGAAAAAAAACAAACAGCCTCTTTAAAGAGTGGGCAAAAGACATGAATAGACACTTCTCAAAAGAAGATATGCGAGCAACCAGCAGACACATGAAAAAGTGCTCAGCCTCACTCATCATCAGAGAAATACAAATCAAAACCACACTGAGATATCACCTAACCTCTGTAAGAATGGCCATCTTTAATAAACAAACAACAGATGCTGACGACAATGTAGAGAAAAGGAATGATTCTACACTGCTGGTGAAATGCAAACTGGCACAGTCTCTTTGAA
>NW_007219662.1:0-674 GCF_000164805.1 Carlito syrichta | reverse complement strand
CGGTCATGAAGAAATTATAGATAGCACTACCACATGACCTAGCATTAACTCTTCTGGGTATATACCCAGAGGAAGTAAAATCATTGTCTCAAAAAGATATTTTCACTTCTATGTTCATTGCAGCATTATCGCAATAGCGAAGATATGGAAACAATGTCCTTCAACCAAAAAATGGATATAGAAGATGTGATATGTATATAAAATTACTATTTTATATAATAATGCAAAATCTTAAAAAAAAAGATTGGGTCATTTGTCACAACATGGATGGACCTGGAAGAAATTCTGCTAAGTGACATAAGTCAGACACAGAAATTAAACATTTCATGATTTCATTTATACTTGGAATATATGTGTAAAAGAGCTCAAATACACAATAATAGATAATTAAACAGTGGTTACCATGTGCTGCAGAGCATTGGGGGATGCGGATTAAAGACTCCAAACAGCACATATTTAGGGTTGTCATGATTAGAGATCTTATGAGGACTAAAATTAATAAAGTTTCTTTTCTTAGGAATTTTTGTTAAATAACTAGATGCTAGCTTCGCTCATCACAAAAAAGCACCTGTGTGGAATGTACCTATTTTATTCTGCCCAAATATAGTAACTGTTTTATAATCTGTAAGTATTACATAACAAAGTATTGTAAACCTCAAATATTAATAGCAAAA
>NW_007219661.1:0-775 GCF_000164805.1 Carlito syrichta | reverse complement strand
GTATATAAAATTACTATTTTATATAATAATGCAAAATCTTAAAAAAAAAGATTGGGTCATTTGTCACAACATGGATGGACCTGGAAGAAATTCTGCTAAGTGACATAAGTCAGACACAGAAATTAAACATTTCATGATTTCATTTATACTTGGAATATATGTGTAAAAGAGCTCAAATACACAATAATAGATAATTAAACAGTGGTTACCATGTGCTGCAGAGCATTGGGGGATGCGGATTAAAGACTCCAAACAGCACATATTTAGGGTTGTCATGATTAGAGATCTTATGAGGACTAAAATTAATAAAGTTTCTTTTCTTAGGAATTTTTGTTAAATAACTAGATGCTAGCTTCGCTCATCACAAAAAAGCACCTGTGTGGAATGTACCTATTTTATTCTGCCCAAATATAGTAACTGTTTTATAATCTGTAAGTATTACATAACAAAGTATTGTAAACCTCAAATATTAATAGCAAAATGTATTAAAAATCAACTCAGGACTAAATACTGTTATGGTCTTGTCTTGGGTTCAAACTATTTCCATATAACTTAATTCTGTTGAAAAACAAAACTTAAGGAGATTTATAGTATGTAAAAGTCTCCAGTGCTCCATAAGGTAAAATTAAATGCATCTGTCATTCAACAGAAAATTACAGGGGAAAAGGAAATGATAAAAGTAAGACCCATAATGAGGACAAAAATGAACCCAAAAAAAGAATTCAGAAATAGTAAAAATGGGTCATATACTAAATATCATGCTTTGTACATAATA
>NW_007219660.1:0-4735 GCF_000164805.1 Carlito syrichta | reverse complement strand
CTGACCCTGCAGAAGCGCAGCTGCAAGGGGCTGGTGAGGGCAGACACCCCAGGCATTCTGCAGGACATGATGCTCAGCTTCCAAGGGCTATAGTTCATGGAGAACCACCTCCTGTTCCAGGCCCAACCCGGCCTGCTGCACAACAGCTACTCCATGCACCATCCAATACAAGAACGACCACATCAAACTGGTTGTGCTGGTGGAACTAAGGGTAAGCCCAGCATGAATGTGACTGTGGAGCCCCACGGCCAGACCGCCAAGGTCTAAGTCTGAGAGGCGGGCTGCCTGCAGGACCCAGTGGAGCTGACCTTGGCGCCCAGGGCCAGACCTTCTTGGTCATAGTCACGCAGCCCATCATGCCACTGCTGTACATCTCCACTGACCTCACACACCTGCAGTACCTGTGGCACATGCTGCACCTCAAGGCCATCCTGGCCCATGATTTATCAAGCTCATCTACAATGAGTAGTGTGGGCCCAGAACCAAATCCCTTTTCACGAGTAAGGAAAATCCCAGTGTCAGAGTGAGATAACAGCCCTACTCTCAGTCACCCTGTGCACAAGACACCCAGGGCTGACAGCCTGTCGCTGGGAGCCAGGGAGACTTGGGAAGCACTCACCCTTTGTACCTTGTTGGATGAAGCCAGTGACACAGAGCAAGTGTGGATGCTCAGAGTTTGTGGGGGAGGCCCGTGGACTTTTGTAAACTTTCAACACAATAAAATGAAACTGAGTAGCAAATACTTGAAATTGAACTTCCACTTCTGCTTTTCTTCTGTCCCAGGTAACAGACCATCTTTGGAAGATACTCCTTTCTTTTCCTAATTTAATGTGTTCTTCTTGAATGATCTTTAATTTATTTGTAATGGGATTTTGCTGGATGGCTTTTGCATCCACTGCGAATAGCGAATCTCAGCAGTGATGTCCCATCTCAGCCCATGGAGGCCTTGCAGTCCTGAGGCTGGGCCTGGACCCCAGGTGGCTGCATTGCCTGCAGAGGGATGTGGGTCGAGTTGTCACCCTCAGATTTACACGTCCTCGCTTTCTGGTCTTGAGCCTGTGGAGATCTATGGTTTTGTACTTTAGGGCATTGAGGAGATATTTACCTTTCTAATGATTGATAATTGTTGACTTTTAAAATGCCAAATCTTTTTTTTTTTGCTCTGTTTGTTAAAAAAAGAAATCTTTCAAACTTCCAAAAATATTAAAAAAGAAAATGGTGATGATTCAGTTTTTTTGTTTGATAATAATATTACTACAACTCAATTGGGAAGTAGTAAGTTATTTCTTTTAATTTTCTCATCTCTTATGTTCCTTCTGCTGCATGCTAATAAATGACTTCTTTAGACTATTGATTACTGTTACCCATGAGTTGCATTTATCACAGCTACACCACCGTTATCTATTGTGTAATAAGTTTCTTCACATTGATTTTAATTAGTTACATATTAAAACTAAAGCAATAAACATCCTGTATGAGAACTATATCGTTTTTATATTTAACATAGTATTTTTTTATTATTTTATTCAAAACATAATGGATTTTAAATGTTGATATTAATAGACATATAAAATTTTTAAAAAAGATTAAATGACAAAAAAGTTAAATGTTCCAAGTTGATACCAATGATGATTAAAAAGTAAGCTAATAACACTGGTCAATTTTAAAACATTATCAGGTATACCCTCATATGTGTTTTGGTTTGAAGCACTGCCCTAATTTCATTTATTTTTTAGTCCTTATTCCAATTCATACTTTGCCTTTTTCCTTTGACTCATCATTTTCCCAATTTGTGATAGCCAAGTTTAGGTCCTATAATTGCAACCAAATAAACTTTTCCACAACTTAATATTCCACCAATGGATAAATGAATGCAAAACTGTGATTGATATATATATATATACACACATATATATCAATGGATTATAATGGAATATTATTTAGCCTTAAGAAAAAAAGAGAAGAGCCATTTAGGTGTATCTGGATGACACTGCATTAAATAAAAAAGGCAGGAACACAAAACAAATTACATAATTCCACTATATGTGAAATGTAAAAAAAATTCAAATATATAGAGATAGAGAGTAAAACAGCTTACCAGGGTGAAGACTTGGGGGCACAAATGAGGAGATATAGAATGAAAATTACAAAAAAGATGTCAAGATAGAACAAGTCAAAAGATCTAATGCACAATGCGAGAACTGTCATTAAGGACAGTGTATTATATTAAGAATTTTTGCTAAATGAGTGGATTACAGCTGCTCTAGCCACAGGGAGGAAAATACTGAAATAATGTAAAATAATGGATATATATATCTTATAACATCATGTTGTATACACTAAATATACATAATAACATTTATTTTTAAATAGTAAGACAGACATGAGCTAATGAAACTTGCATTTTTGTTGAAACATAGTCATGAAATACAAAATTGCACACTGATAAAATGAAAGATCATTAAAAAATGTTAAAAAGTAAAATTATAGAATTCTAAGGGCAAATTTTAATTCAGTTCTCAAGCATTCTTTCTCTGTTGACTTCACTGTTTTCTAACTATTGTTATATTACACATACTCACTGCCTGTCTACCTACAACATACATATGCACAGTAAGAAGCAAACCTTTCCAATGTATTTATTTAGCTTTATAATTTGCATCTATAATTTACTGCATTACAGTATGCTTACTGATTTACATGTGATACATCCTATTGAGGACAAGGATTATATTTGATTTAACTTTGAACCTCATGCCTAGTGCCTGCCAATATTCAGCTTGTTGCAGATTCAAGTCAGAGAACTCAAAGACTTTAATGATACATTTTTTTGAAACATCACTTTTTTCTCTAAATATTGTTCGTTTGGTTTGTATGCTTTTCTTATATTACCGATATTATAACAATTCACTATGCTTTACATTTCACAAGTTATTTCAGCATATGCCTATCTTTCAACTGCATAATATATTTAATGGGGTCAGAGATAATAATAACTGTCTTTTACAGAATGTATGCTATAATAAAACAAAAGCCCCAAAGTTAATTAAATCCTAAAATTTCAAACTCAGTAGGAGGCAGAACCATCATTCAAATCTATGTCTGACTGACTTCCAAGTCAGAAATTTTATCGTACTATACTGCCTTATGTCTGAACTACAAAATGACTAAAGATACTGTTTACCAATTACTTGTAGATTCACTGGTCACTTGGCTGTAATCTCAAAATGACTCCCAGTGCTCTTTGTAATGAAAGGAGTAGGAAAATAACAGGACAATTTTTCTCAGGAGGCCAGATTCTGTTCATTTATAGCTATGTAGACTTGACCAAATGGTGCTTAAGTTGCCAGATAGTTTCAAACTAATGTTAAAACTTGCTAAGAAAGCAGATATTTGTTATATAGAGAGCATATATTTTATTACATTTACATATATATCTTATATTATATTTTCAGTTTAATCAATATACCTTTTCATTGTCAAGAAAAATGAGTTTTGCCTTCATGTATATACAATTGACATTTTAATGTAAAATTAACTTACAGATGACTTTGATTTTAATTGTTGTGTTCATTTTCTTTTTTCATTATCTTTTAAAAATATATTTTATTTTAAATATGTGGGGTACAATTCAAGGTTAGGTATGCAAACGCTCATTATGCAGGAACACTTGTTGATGAGGTGTGAACCCTTTCCCTTGGCAGTTTCCCAATACTACCAATCCTGCTTCTGCCCTCCCCTGGCAGTTCCCACTATTGCCAATTCCTTTCTTATAGTATTACAATAGTTGTTCAAGGTTTGCTAATGAGTAAGAACATGTGATACTTGGTTCTTTGTTTCTGTGATAGATCATTCAGTATTATAGCTTCTAAGTCAATCCAAGTTGCTGCAAAGTTCATGCTTTTGTTCTTCTTTATGACTGCACAATATTCCGTTGTATATATATACCATATTTTTTTTATTCCATTCTCTTTCAATGGGCAGCACAGTTGGATCCATGTTTTGCTATTGTAAGTATGCTGCAATGTGCAGGTATCTTTTTCATAGAGTGATTTGAGTTCCTCTGATTATACTCCCAGTAGAGTGTTGGGAGCCGGCCACGGAGGCCCACTGAGCATTAGGGATCAGGAAGCGCTGTTGACCCCGAGACCATTAGGATGCGTTCAGGAGCTATTGACCCCATTTCCTCCCCCTTTCTACTCAGCCCTAACCAGATTAAGCTCCTGTGAGGTCAAAACATAAAAACTCAGACTGGGATGAACACAAGCTAACTTTAGAAGCTCATTGCTCCCATTCATCCTCAAACTGCAGTTTTGGCTTTCACACAACTTATAATTCAGACTCGTGTCACATCTAAGAGCCTTAGTATTGGTCACAGGCTTCTGGGTCATGATCTTAGGATTTATTGAAGGTGTAAATTGTAGAATATAGTTTTAGAAGACAGCCATTTTGTTGAAAGAATGCAGCTGGGTTACTTGCAGGTAGCCCACTGTGAACTTTGAACAGGGCCACATTCCAAACATTCTGGGATGGGCCACTTTCATTTGTAAAGTAAATACTTAAGCTTCTATAGAATTGTTTAACTTGGTATAAATCAATCAGCTTAGGATGAAAAAGGTTTATAGAATATGTCAGTCACGGATTAGGTTATCCTTTGTTATGGGATTTTAAGATTATCATATGAAAAGGGTTTAAAGGCAATCATTGATTAAGTTTTCATGGATTAAAGGTTTCT
>NW_007219659.1:0-574 GCF_000164805.1 Carlito syrichta | reverse complement strand
AATACTTGAAATTGAACTTCCACTTCTGCTTTTCTTCTGTCCCAGGTAACAGACCATCTTTGGAAGATACTCCTTTCTTTTCCTAATTTAATGTGTTCTTCTTGAATGATCTTTAATTTATTTGTAATGGGATTTTGCTGGATGGCTTTTGCATCCACTGCGAATAGCGAATCTCAGCAGTGATGTCCCATCTCAGCCCATGGAGGCCTTGCAGTCCTGAGGCTGGGCCTGGACCCCAGGTGGCTGCATTGCCTGCAGAGGGATGTGGGTCGAGTTGTCACCCTCAGATTTACACGTCCTCGCTTTCTGGTCTTGAGCCTGTGGAGATCTATGGTTTTGTACTTTAGGGCATTGAGGAGATATTTACCTTTCTAATGATTGATAATTGTTGACTTTTAAAATGCCAAATCTTTTTTTTTTTTGCTCTGTTTGTTAAAAAAAGAAATCTTTCAAACTTCCAAAAATATTAAAAAAGAAAATGGTGATGATTCAGTTTTTTTGTTTGATAATAATATTACTACAACTCAATTGGGAAGTAGTAAATTTATTTCTTTTAATTTTCTCATCTCTTATG
>NW_007219658.1:0-3954 GCF_000164805.1 Carlito syrichta | reverse complement strand
AATGATACTGACAGCTAAACTAATTTTTTGTATCTTATAAAATCAAAGTTGTAGTTTATTTTAGATGCATCTACAAAGTTTAATTGTGGTGGTAAAATCATACTGAAAATTCGATTTAAAATGTGTGTTCAAGCCGGGCTCGTTGGCTCATCCTGTAATCCCATGCCTTTGGGAGGCTGAGGTGAGTGGATTGCCTGAGCCCGTGGGTTCGAGACCCGCCTGGGCAGCGAGACCTCATCTCTACAATAAATTAAAAAATCAGCCGGGCATGGTAGCACATGCTTGTAATTCCGGCTACTAGGAAGGCTAAGGCGGAAGGATCACCGGAGCCCAGCAGGTTGAGGCTGCGGTGGCCGGGAGCAGCCACTGCACTCCAGTCTGGATGACAGAGTGATCCTCCAATTCAAATAAATAAATAAATAAATAAAATAAAATGTGTGTTCAGGAAAATTGAAAGAATTTCTTCATACAGCATATAATGAAAGTGGTAATGATTTGGGGTAACAAACACATCCAAGGACCATGTGCAGAAACTTAATAGAATTAATTATCAGTATTGAATAATAAAACCTATATTGTTTGTGCCTGAAGACTTGATATGAGTTGAAGAGGGAAAACCTTTGTTATTTTTGTGTTAGAATGTTTGCTAAAACTTACATTAAGTTGCACTTCCTTAACGTTTATGTGTAGCTTTTAAATGAAGAATCTGTGTGACTTACTCTCCCATGAGCTGTTTTCCCTCTCCTTTGTAAGATACACAGTTGAGTTTTTTGTTTTTTTGTTTGTTTGTTTGTTTGTTTTGGTTTTTGGGTTTTTTTTTTTTTTTTTTGCTGGTGGGAATGCAAACTAGTGCAATTTCTTTGGAAGACAGTGTGACGATTTCTGAAAGAACTAGACATTGACCTTCCATATAACCCAGCAATCCCCTCCCTCATTGGGAATATACCCAGAGGAACTCAAATCATTCTACAAAAAAAGATACCTGCACATGCATGTTTGTTGCAGCTCTATACACAATAGCAAAAACATGGATCTAACCATTATGACCATTGAATCTGAAATGGATAAAAAAATATGGTACATATACACAATGGAATATCATGCAGTCATAAACAAGGACAAACATATGACTTTGCAGGAAATTGGATGGATTTAGAGTATATCATACTCAGTGATCTATCACAGAAACAAAGAACAGAGTACCATATGTTCTCACTCATAAGCAGACCTTGAGCAATTATCATACTATAACAGAGTGATTGGCAGTAGTGGAAAACTGCCAGGGGAGAGGGTAGGAGTGAAATTTGAGGGAAACTGCCAGGGGAGGGAGAGGAACACCTCATCAACAAGGGTACCTGGATAATGAATATCTGTATACCTAACCCTGAATTGTACCCTACATCTTTAAAATAAAAATAATTAAAATTAAAAAGAAAAAGATACACAGTTTTCTCTTTCATTTTTGCCTAAGTGAAAATGATCCCAAGATCCATGCAATTTTGTGAGCTTCAGATTGCAGTTTCTACCTAATTCAAATCGCAGAGCCATGAAACCCCACTCTTTCATTTGAATGCAGTGAATTGCTGAGACTTATGGAGTGCAGATGATGTCAGAATGATGCCCTCAAAGTGTAGTGGCAGGTCCAGATTCTGCCTCAGGATACTCGATCCATAGAGCAATGGAAGCCATGCCCTCATAACCCAGGACTGAGCACGACCCTCATTGTTTTAATTACAGAGCCACAGCATGTGGGTAAGAGACTCAGATTTGAAGACAACAGAAGAAAGAGGATATTGTATGCTTTCAATTAGCTTTGTATTAGGAGATCCATAAAGGGCAAATTATGTGAAAGAAAGAGGAAGAAAACAACAAACTAGATAGATACCTATTTCATTATAATTTGGAGGAAATGACTGACTTGGGAGGGTCATGTTGCCAGAACAGATGACTCAAGGCTTCCAAGCAAGAAATGGAAATCAGGAGGATGCCTGAAGCCTGAATGAAGAACAAATTGTGAAGATATGATTGACTGCAAGCCTTCAAAATCAACTGTACCAAAGATAAGCTTGGACCATTGCCCAGAACAGAACTGAATGGTGATGTTCATTTTGGTCCTGACTGTTGAAACAAAATAAAATGTAGTAATTGTGCTTATTTAGGTATATAGACCTTTCCAATTCCCCATCTGGGGATCTGGTGTCACTTTCCCTGACACTCCCATTTCATGCTTCACTACTGAGTATTATTGCTGTTCTGGATGCTTATTGGATGCCAGGTTTTTAGCAAAGAAACGGGACCCAGGTGAAAGCATCCTCCTCATGTTGCATGTGAATCTGTTGCAGGTGTCATAGAAAATGGTGTTTCAACTTGGAAATCATTTCATTAATTGACATCTGCTGAATCAAGTCATGTCCATCTCTATTCTGGCTTTCTAGTGTGATGGTTGCTGGACTTGGTTATGAATTTCAGCAGTTTAGGTCCCCTCAAAACACTTCACCTCTGATACCCAGGGAAAGCCTCCATTTCCGTAAGCAGCAGTTTTGTACATTGATCTTTTCTTCTTTTAGATGGAAAGACATTTCTTTATACTCATTTTCTCATTAATTTATCATTTGAGTTTCATGATAGCCTTTCTGATAGACAACAGGGTTTGACTCTCTCTGAAGGTCAGCATCTACACTGTCTTTCTTTCCAATTGGGAGCTACAATGAAGAAAATATTCCATGTTATTGCTCCTAACATCAAAAACTGTCCTATTAGCCTAACAACTTAGGAAATTTCCCAGGCCACTTGTTGGAGCAAGTCAACTCTACAGTATAAATGATTTCCAAACAAACATTTTCTACAAACTAAATTAGAAAAATGACAACAAAACCAACAAGGTGGTGACTCAGAGGGGAAAAAGGAAGGGCAGACAGACATACTATTTTCTACTCCTTTTTATTTTATTTACCTGAATCAAATTTTGAGAATGTTAAGTCCTCCTCTGTCTACACATGACTTACCACAAAGTCTTCAGATTTCTGTAGCTAACTTAAAGCAAGGAGCTTTTTTCAGTCATCCAAATGAACTAAATATGTTGTCAGGTACATGATATTTAATTAAGTATCTATCTGGATGTCTGGTCTTTACAGGTGTCCAAAATTTAGAAATTAAATTAGGATAACCTAAAATTGGATTCTGCTAATGAAATACATCGGAAAGGTGCCTTCGAGGGTTTGTCTTGCTATAACATGAACTGCCGAAACTGCACACAAGCTGGAACTCATTGGAAATTCCACATTTCCTTGCTTCCATACAATCAGCATCTTTTCTTTGGTTGCTCTATGACCTCATGGCCACACATATGTTAAATGTTTTCACACTTTTAAAATGGGGTAGGGGGAGAAAATAGGGGTAAAATTATTTTGTGGGGTTTGGCACAAATCTGTATTTCAAATAAGTTATGTGTGAACTGTGTCTTTGAGAAGAACATGCACAGTGTAGTTTGTGATCTTCATTTTATAGATGTACATAAGTAATACAATGCCTGTTTTGATCACGCAATTAAAAACAAATGTGATCCAATGTTGCAGGATTTTGTGTCTACTTAGGTTCATGAATAATAACTCTCATTAGTTGTATGAGCCATCATAATATAGTGCTTTGGAGACCTGGGACCCCTCCTTATATTTGGTTGGCTAGTTTCTTCACATTCCACATTCCATCTGCAGTATGGGTTCCGTCATATGTCATCCCACTAATGGGACAGGGCTTTAATGTATGCCATCATGCATCTCTCTCTGAGAGAAACAATCTGAAACCCTTTTAAATAACAGTTCACAAAGTCATCTTCTAAATACTTTGCTTAAGATTTAACAATTATCTTCAACATAATTATGGTTTCAATAATTTCAATTTAAGAGGTTTTTTTCCCCAGAAATGGATGTGCGAAAGGCTACTTGTATCAACATG
>NW_007219657.1:0-735 GCF_000164805.1 Carlito syrichta | reverse complement strand
CCTTCCAGGTAGCCAGAATTACAGGCATGCACTACCATGCCCGGCTGATTTTTTAATTTATTGTAGAGATGAGGTCTCGCTGCTCAAGCGGGTCTCGAACCCGCGGGCTCAGGCAATCCACTCACCTCAGCCTCCCAAAGGCGCGGGATTACGGGCTGAGCCACCGAACCCGGTTGACTTGTTGATATTTAAAGAGGTCTTCCCATATAAGTGGCTGTAATGCAGAAAAATATTTTTCAAGCATTAGAAACATGTCTACTTTAGGGTTTTTCAAAAGTCTTAAGTGACTTGTTTATCTTTTATTTTTTTATAAAGCCAGGTGGCACTATGTTGCCTAAGCTGGTCTCAAACTCTTAAACAATTAACTCTTAAACCTGCCTCGGGTTCCTAAAGTTCTGGGATTTCAGGCATGAACCACTGCACTTTGCCTGGGGTTTCACTTTTAAAAGATTGAAAGAGCTGTGGAGATTCATAATGGTGAAAGTTGCAGATAGGAGACATATACTTAGTCCAAATCCCTTTTTTCTACATTTTTTAAAGGTGTCCATTTGAAATCCTCCTCATCTGATCCAAGATGACAAGATTTTTCTCTACAATTAATTGGCAATCAGGGATGCTGTGATTTGAATGTTTCATTCAAATCTCATGTTGAAATTTTATCCCCAAAGGGACAGTAATCAGAAGTGGGGCTTTTAAGAGGTGATTGGGTCATAAAGGCTTTGTTCTTTTGATTAA
>NW_007219656.1:0-330 GCF_000164805.1 Carlito syrichta | reverse complement strand
CCCTTTTTTCTACATTTTTTAAAGGTGTCCATTTGAAATCCTCCTCATCTGATCCAAGATGACAAGATTTTTCTCTACAATTAATTGGCAATCAGGGATGCTGTGATTTGAATGTTTCATTCAAATATCAAGTTGAAATTTTATCCCCAAAGGGACAGTAATCAGAAGTGGGGCTTTTAAGAGGTGATTGGGTCATAAAGGCTTTGTTCTTTTGATTAATTAATCCATTCATAGATTAATGAATTCATGGTTAATGGGTATCAGGGGAGGGGAACTGGTGGCATTATAAGAAGTGAAACCAGGCAGGGCTTGGTGACTCAGCCTGTAATC
>NW_007219655.1:0-5267 GCF_000164805.1 Carlito syrichta | reverse complement strand
TCAGCGCTCCTGGAGAATGGGCTGGTGGGAAACCACCGGTTCCACAAAGAGCCGAGATGCCAGGGAGACCCTGGGTGGGAAGCCAGGGCCCAAAGAGTCAGGGAGGTGGAGGGGCTGCGCGCAGGCTGGACTCCTCGAAGATGGCGGCATCGGCGTCTACTGCAGGCGCTGTTCCTTCTCCTGGGCAAGATTTTCTCCTGGGAAAGTACCTTGAAATGAAATTAGTAGATTTTGAAATTTGTGACTTGCAGACTCGTAAAACAGCAGATTTTTCTAAAAATTGGCAGTACCAATACACAATCCTACAGACAATACATAAAAAACTCCTATGTTCCATATGTTCTCAAACACAGGATATTGTCAGGTATTTTAACATTTATTGATTGAAGAGGTAAAAATAACATCTAATTTTTACCTTTCTATACATTAGTCTGATCATTAATTGCATTTTTAGTCATTGTATCTATTTTCTATTTTGTGTGAGGTCTTATCAAATCATTAGCTCATTTTTCTTGGATTCTAAAAATATTTTATAATAATTTGCATGAGTTTTAGCTTATACTATTTATAAGTTTTCTGACTCAGAATATCATATCTTGGTTTGTAAATGCTCTTTCACTTTTTTGAAGGTGTCGATAAAGGAAGGCAAGTTCCTAATATTACAGAATAAGTTCATCGATCTTTTCTTTTATAGTTATGTTTTTGTGACTTGCTTATGGGGATCATTCTTATGCCTAGTCGATATTTTAAAAACAAAACTATGTTTTTATCAATAATTTTAAAGTATTCTATATAAAATGCATGTCCTTAATGCAGATGGTGGTAAGGCAGTATGTGAGATTTGAACAGAGATCTAATTTAATTCTTTTATGTAGATAAGTACTTCTTAGCTCAATTTGTCAAACAGGTTTTTGTTTTTTATTTACTTAGAAAGAGGGTAAAGAGAGAGGAGGACACAGGAAGACAGCGAGAGAGAGAGGCAGGGGAAATGGAGGGAGAGATCGAGCTATGAACATATACACCTATGTATACTAACATACTAAAGCTCTACATAATTATTGGTCTATGTCTGTCAGTTCTATATCTGTACAAAAGTTATGTATTTCTTGCACAAATATTGTACTATATTAATTACTATAATTATTTAATTACTATGTACATTTTTAATTACAATAACTTTCACACAGAGCAAAATCTACCTTCCCATATTTTTTCTTCAGTTACATATTCTTATGCTCCTTTAATCTTCCATGTGATTTACAAACACAACTTGCTTTTGGTTACTAAAATCCACTGTTGGCATTTGCATTGTGCATTGAAAATATATAACAATTGAGGATAAATTTAGATTTTTTAAGATAATTTTTTTTTTGACTTGGACACTCTGTCACAAGGCTAGAGTGCAGTGGCACACTCATGTTTACCCCAGTGTCGACCTGCTGGGCTCCGTTGATGCTTTCACCTCAACCTTCAAATTACCTGAAAATACAGGTGTGTGTTACCATGCCCAGATTTGATTTGATTTGATTTGATATTTTAGAGACGAGGTCTCGCCAAGTTGCCTGCCATCTTATGCAGTCCAATCACTGCAGCCTCCCAAAGTGCTGGGATTAGAGGCTGAGCCACTGAGCCAAACCAAGATAATTTTTCAATCATTCTTGACTGATTTAGGTATTTTTAAGAGTATCTTAATATAATTTTATAGTTTTTCCACTAGACTTGTTTGCTTGTTTTTAAGAAACAAGAATTTCCTCTATCACCCAGGCTGGAGTGCAGTGGTGCAGCCAAAACTCTTTACAACTTTGAACTCCTGGCCCAAAACAAACATCCTGTCTGGGCCTCCTAGAGCATCATGAGATTTTCAGCATTTTCTTTTTGTTTCTTTCCCATATATCTTGTGTATTCAAATGTCATGATCCAGCCAACTTCCAAGTGCCAGGATGTTTCTTTTATTTTGTTTTTGTTTTTACCTAATGCTCTTTACTGTCACTAAAAAACACTAACTTCCCATATACCATCGGCAGAATGCTGGACAATTAACAGAACTCTAGGAAGAAACTTGAACAAAAATCAACAAAAGATAGTGAAAAATATCTCAGGTATCTTACTTGCAAAAGTTGCCATAATGAAAATGGAGATAACCATTTTATAAAGAAAACAAAACAAAACAAAAGAAATAAAGCTCTGACAAATAGGACTGGGGAAGGCTATAAAGACAGCATTCTTATGCTATATGTCTAATACCAAAATGATCCCAAAAGGTTCTGCAAAAAGAACAACCTGGCACAAAGGCTATCCCAAATTTACACAAAAAAATGTAAATGTAAAATATGGGAACAGGTCTTCTTCAAAGACATCTTCCCAGTAAATGCCTTTCCAATCTCTGATTCACATCATTCTTGTCCTTAATTTTAGAGTCAAGGATAATCATTTCAAAACAGTTATGTGATTGTACTTATTTTTCCTTTAAAAATTTTGTCTTCCCTTACCTCCCTGTATATACACAGAGTTTATCAGTCACACATCTTTCCATTACAGTGCCCTATTCCTGAGTAAGTATCATTTTCTTTTAGAAAGCCTCTCTTGTTATTAGGCTGACATGTCATAGAGTTTCTTGTCTCCAAATCACATATTTTACATCATTTTCCAAAATTTCTCAACAAGATTAAGATTTGTAGAATGAAATGTATAGGTCCTTTGGCCTTTTAATCATTAATAAGAAAACTGCTTTGTTTTAGAAACTAGTGATTATACAGAACCCCTTGAGCATGTCCAGATTGTTAACAATTTATCTATAGGCAGTATTATTGATCCTTTTTTATCAGCTGCCCATGGCAGCCTCCTGCACATCATCTGGAAGCTTGTTTACTGGTATATTGTTATTAATCAACGTACTTCTCCAGTCCACAACCTGAGGTCATGGAACGCTGATGCATGGGAATGTCAAGATACTAGATTCATGTGACTGCTATAGAAACTGAAGAATGCAACTCTGTACAGTTCTTTTAGCCCAGACCTCCTCCAGGTCTAAGCCCTTTGGCTTTAGTGACTTGCTTTAGAGCTTTTAAATACTCACAGTCGTTATCCTGTCACACCACACTTGCCTCGGAGTGTTTGTTCCCTTTCCCTTGGTGAAAAGTGAATAATAAATTTTATCTATTTCTACTTTCATCCTTGTTGCAATCTAGAGTTTTTCCCGTGACTCCAGCCCACCATGCCTCAGTTTACCCTTTCAAGAAGCTTTATCTATTATCTTTCCCCACCCACCTAATCTACTGGATATGACTTTCAGTAAACTTTGAAAAGCAGTTATACTGGTTAACATTGCTTTCCTTTTCCACTATTGGGCAGAGAAGGTTTTCAACAATTCACCCTTAGGTGGGATGTTAGTTGGGGATCTCTTACAGATATGCTTTATCAAATTAAGGGAGTTCCTTGTTTTCAAATTAACTAAGTGTTTATAATGAAGGGGTGTAGCCTTTCTAAAAAGTTTTCCTGCATCTACGGAGATTACCATACTATTTTTCTTCTTGCTCTGTTAACATGGTAGATAAAATGGATTGATTTTCAAGTGCCAAACCAGTATTGAAGTCCTGACACTCCACAAGGTCATAAGGTATTTTTTAAAATTTGTAGCTGGATTCAGAATGCTAACATGCTGCCCCAAATTTTTGCACCAGTGATCATAAGAAATACTGACTGATAAAAAAAAATTGTGTAGGGCTGCTAGAGTAATACATAAAATGGACTTGTAAATATGCAGACTTGTCGATATTTATTTATTTATTCATGTATTTATTTATTTATTTATTTATTGAGTTGGAGTCTCACTCTGTCGCCCAGACTGGAGTACAGTGGCCGTTCCCGGCCACCGCAGCCTCGACCTGCTGGGCTCCGGAGATCCTTCCGCCTCAGCCTTCCAGGTAGCCAGAATTACAGGCATGCGCTACCATGCCCGGCTGATTTTTTAATTTATTGTAGAGATGAGGTCTCGCTGCTTAGGCGGGTCTCGAACCCGCGGGCTCAGACAATCCACTCACCTCAGCCTCCCAAAGGCGCGGGATTACAGGCTGAGTCACCGAACCCGGTTGACTTGTTGATATTTAAAGAGGTCTTCCCATATAAGTGGCTGTAATGCAGAAAAATATTTTTCAAGCATTAGAAACATGTCTACTTTAGGGTTTTTCAAAAGTCTTAAGTGACTTGTTTATCTTTTATTTTTTTATAGAGCCAGGTGGCACTATGTTGCCTAAGCTGGTCTCAAACTCTTAAACAATTAACTCTTAAACCTGCCTCGGGTTCCTAAAGTTCTGGGATTTCAGGCATGAGCCACTGCACTTGGCCTGGGGTTTCACTTTTAAAAGATTGAAAGAGCTGTGGAGATTCATAATGGTGAAAGTTGCAGATAGGAGACATATACTTAGTCCAAACCCCTTTTTTCTACATTTTTTAAAGGTGTCCATTTGAAATCCTCTTCATCTGATCCAAGATGACAAGATTTTTCTCCACAATTAATTGGCAATCAGGGATGCTGTGATTTGAATGTTTCATTCAAATCTCATGTTGAAATTTTATCCCCAAAGGGACAGTAATCAGAAGTGGGGCTTTTAAGAGGTGATTGGGTCATAAAGGCTTTGTTCTTTTGATTAATTAATCCATTCATAGATTAATGAATTCATGGTTAATGGGTATCAGGGGAGGGGAACTGGTGGCATTATAAGAAGTGAAACCAGGCAGGGCTTGGTGACTCAGCCTGTAATCCCAACACTTTGGGAGGCCAAGGGGTTGGGATTGCCTGAGCCCACAGGTTTGAGACCCACCTGGACAATTTGACGAGACCTCATCTCTATAATAAGTCAAAACTTAGCCAGACGTGGTAGCACACACCTGTAGTTCCAGCTACTTGGAAGGCTGAGGTGGAAGGATCGCCAGAGCCCAACAGATTGAGGCTACAGTGGCCAAGCATGTGCCACTGCACTCCAGTCTGGGTGACAGAGTGAGACTCCAAGTCAAAAAAAAAAAAAAAAAGTGAAACCTAAGCTATCATGTTCAGCCCTTTCACCATTGCTTTAGTTTGAATGTTTGTTTCCTCAAAGCTCATGTTAAAATTTGATACCCAATGCTGGGAGTGGAGCCCAGTGTAAGTGTTTAGGTCTGGAGGGCAGATTCCTCATTAATACACAATGTTCTGGTGGCTGTGAGTTCTCACTGTATCCATTCCCACCAGTTCTGGGATAATAGTTTGTTTTTGGTTGGTGTAATTGTTT
>NW_007219654.1:0-4658 GCF_000164805.1 Carlito syrichta | reverse complement strand
GAAGTGAAACCAGGCAGGGCTTGGTGACTCAGCCTGTAATCCCAACACTTTGGGAGGCCAAGGGGTTGGGATTGCCTGAGCCCACAGGTTTGAGACCCACCTGGACAATTTGACGAGACCTCATCTCTATAATAAGTCAAAACTTAGCCAGACGTGGTAGCACACACCTGTAGTTCCAGCTACTTGGAAGGCTGAGGTGGAAGGATCGCCAGAGCCCAACAGATTGAGGCTACAGTGGCCAAGCATGTGCCACTGCACTCCAGTCTGGGTGACAGAGTGAGACTCCAAGTCAAAAAAAAAAAAAAAAGTGAAACCTAAGCTATCATGTTCAGCCCTTTCACCATTGCTTTAGTTTGAATGTTTGTTTCCTCAAAGCTCATGTTAAAATTTGATACCCAATGCTGGGAGTGGAGCCCAGTGTAAGTGTTTAGGTCTGGAGGGCAGATTCCTCATTAATACACAATGTTCTGGTGGCTGTGAGTTCTCACTGTATCCATTCCCACCAGTTCTGGGATAATAGTTTGTTTTTGGTTGGTGTAATTGTTTTCTGAGACAGAAGCTGGAGGGCATTGGCACAATCCTGGTTTGCTATAGCTTTGGCCTCTTGGAGTAGAGTGACCCTTCCATCTGAGCCTCCGTAATAGTTGTCATTATAGGTGCATGCCACCACACTCAGCTAACTTTTAAATTTTTTTGTAAAGATGAGTCTCACAATGTTTCCCAGGGTGATCTCAAACTCCTGGGCTCAAGCAATCCTCCTGCCTTGGCCCCTCAAAGTGCTGATATAATGGCATGAACCACCATGCCTAGCCTAAATTATTTTGCTTTTGTAAAAATGATTTTGATGTGTTGCCTAGGCTAGTCTTAACCTCTAAGCATCAAGCAATCCTCTCAACTCCGACATCAGAAGTGCTGAGATTACAAGCAGAAGACACTGAGGCCAACAAGATGTAGTTGTTACAGTTAACGATGGGCACAGTGGCTTACAACTGTAATACCCCCCTTTTGGGAGATAAAGTTGGGAGGATCACTTGTGCCTAGGAATTGAAACAGTAGTGAACCACGATCATGCCACTGCACAACAGCCTGGACAACAGAGTGAGATCCAATCATGAACAAAACAAAACAAAAAGCTGTGAGCTATGTCTCTGCTCCCTTTTGGTGTCAGGTATATCTATATAGCTTTACGGCTTCTAATCTTGACTTACCCAACTAAAATCAACTCATCAATTCCAAAAGTGTAGATTAAGGAAAATGCTTTCATCATTGTGTACAATTTCAACAGAAGAACCATAACAATTTTGAGTAGATCCCAAAGACGAGTTCCTTAGCAAATGTTCAATACATGGAGTCTTTCTAATTGAAAAATGTTAGACATATGAGGTGACTCACACCTGTAATACTAGCACTTTGGCAGACGAAGGTGACCAGATTCGCTGAGCCCAAGGGTTCCAGACCAATCTGGACAATTTGGCAAGAACTCGTCTCTGTAGTAAATAATTTTTAAAAATTAGCTGGGTATGGTGGTTCATGTCTATAGTTCTAGCTACTTGGAAGACTGAGGTGGAAGGATCGCCTGAGCACAGTAGGTCGAGACTGCAGTGGTCATGAGCGTGTCACTGCACTCCAGCCTGGGCAACAGAGTGAGACTCAGAATCACACCAAAAAAAAAGTTTCTGGCAATTTAGTTATACAAACAAGGAATATTCTTCAAAGCAGAGAGGTTCCTATGCATGCAGATCGTAGTTCCAGCACAAAAGTCCACAGAGACAGTATGAAAGCCCCAGTGGGCTGTCTCAGGTTTCTTCTAAGGCATAGATTGAAGATGGATGTGCTGTGTTCCAGGAGACAGGCTGGTGTTCCTTTACTTTGCAGGTTCCTCCATATTGCAAACCTTAGTTTTCAGCAGCTTGTGGGGGTAACCTTGACTTAGAGAGGAGCCCTGGGTGTTGTCATCTAAACCCCTGCCCAGGTGGTGGCATGTCCTGGTTAGTTTCAAACCCATCGGACCTCTCTGTTGGTAGCATCTGCTGTTGACTCCTGGACATGTGAGTCTTGACATTGTTTTGACTCTACTCAAACCCAGAAACAGCTGTGAGACTGGTGGATGCCCAGCTAAGCAGCCTGAAAGAGTCAGTCCACATTCCCTCAAAGATGAGGGTGTTGGCAGGAGTTTCAGCTCATTGCAGCAAAGTTATCAAGTGCACAGGCTCAGGCCTGCTCTTGGAAATAAGAGTGTTAAGGGACACATAACTATACAGTGAGTGTGACTTCCACTATTAGGGGAGCCCAAATCCCACTTGCACACAATTTACTTATGTAGAAATCCTCCCATGTACCCCACAACTCTAAAATGAAATAAAATAAACTTTACACTTTAACAATGTCTTTTGTCTTTTCTTTTAGCAACCCTGAAAAAAATTAATTTGGATTACCTTCATGAAGTACTTTTAATGCTCTTTGTGCTGATGCCAGAACATAAAATATTCAATTAGGAAACCAGAAAATAGGAGATAACAGTAAAAATAAATTTTCTGGCAACATTTTATCTTCAATGAAGTATAAGTGGTTTAGAAAAATCTCATAGGAAGGAAAGTATAAGCTTTCAAGCACCACAGAGCTAATACTGGTGAAAATCTTTTTTCCTGAAAAATGTTGGTTAAGGAGCAATTTGATTAAACTCTTAGTCAACAATTATTGTGATAAACTTGGACTAACCAATGACTTAGGAAGTGCGTCCATGTAACACATTGATCTGGTTGCGTAGTGTAATTAAACTCTGTTTTTTTAAAACATATTTTTTATGTTAATATTGTCTGGTATAGTTAAGGGTTAGTTATACAAATATGCATTGTGCAAGTACCCTTGTTGATGAGGTTAAACTGTTTTTCTAAGGTGTAATATGACTGAAGTACAGGGTATCAACTAACTTGTGAGAAGTCAAGGAAGTACGACATTTAAACTATACATGAGAATTTGAGAATCCTTGTACTTAAGCCACTTGCAGCAGGTTTCATCTGTCCTGATCACCATTGAATGAGAATCACTTCTCAACACTCTTCCAAGCCTGGGATCACAAATGACAGAAGTATTTCTCCTTGGACTTGGTCTGAGTTTCTAGGGGTCATTAAATAGAAATGATATGCTAAGGAACTCTTCTTTGAGATCTAAACAAAATTGTTATGGTTCTTCAGTTGAAATTGTACATAACAATTTAAAACATTTCGGTATTCTACAGCTGTGGAATTGAATTAATTGATTTTAGTTGGGTAAATCAAGTTTAGAAGTTTTATAGTTATATGCTTATGGTTATAGTTAAAGACTATAAGCAGAAAGGGGACAGGGACCTAGTTCAGAGATTTTTATCTTTATTTTTGGCTCTGTTATTCAGCCCAGTGTGCAGTTGAATGATCATTGTTCAGTACTGCCTCAATTCCTGGGCACAAGTGACCCTCCCACCTCTGCCTCCCAAAATACTGGTAAACCACCATGACTAGCCTCAAGTTCTTATCAACAACTACCTCTGGCTGGGCATCCTGGCTGACACTTGTAATCTCAGCACTTTGGAAGGCTGAGATGAGAGGATTCCGTGATGCTTGGCATTCAATACTAGCCTTGGCAAAATAGCAAGACCCTATCTTTATAAATAAAAAAAAATTAGGCCTGGCATGGTGGCTCATGCCTCTAATCCCAGCTCTTTGGAAGGCCAAGGCAGGAGGATTGCTTGACTTAAGTTTGAGTGAACTTTGAATATAGGTAATTACGTGGGTTCAATTTTCCCCAGTAGAAGGAAACAGTACAATGATTGCTGTTTTTGTCCCTACCAAAAATGTGAAGCTTACTTTTTCTTGTTGAGAATTGGGCCATTTTCCCTGTCCAGTGTCAAGTTTTCTTCAAAATCTCTATTCAGCTTTTCTCTAACTCATCATCATGCCAAACATCAACTCATAATTGCCATACACAAAAATCCTTTCACATACACACATACATCTTTCCGCAAACCTGGGTGCCAGAGGCCAGCTCCAGGAGAGAGTCAGGGCTTGAGACAGGGGAATCGGGAAGCAGCGAAAAGAAAAGATGAACATGACAGGATCCTTCTTCCTGGGGAGAGTTCAAGGCTCTGCCAGTGTTTATTCAACTCTTACAAGCTTATATAGTTTTTTACTGGCCCCCCTACCCACAAAATGTTACATTAAATGTTTACATCATGTTTTTTCTTTTGTTTATGGGGAAGTTGACCTTTACAAGTTTCATTTTGTTCCTTCCTGCTACCAGTGGTGTAACAAAATACCAGCTGCCAATTTATCAGCCACATCCTGTGACCTTTAGGCCAACTGAATCTCTTCCCTTCACTATTCTATTTCTTTTCTTTTACTGATCTATTTTCTTAATTCTACCCATTTCGCATTTTATATTTCTAAACAAAACTTATGTCTAAATCTACACTTATATATGAAATTAATCTTACTTCTAATCATAAATGTATTTAATTTTAAACCTACATTAAGTATATATAATTTTAAGTTTACCTTAAAACTTAATTATTTCCTATTCCTTCTATTTTACAAATACCTACATCTATAATAAACATTTATCTTTTATTATAACTGCTATTTATCTAATCCTTACTTTAATTTTAACCCTCTAATTAAACTATA
>NW_007219653.1:0-745 GCF_000164805.1 Carlito syrichta | reverse complement strand
TAGTTCCAGCTACTTGGAAGGCTGAGGTGGAAGGATCGCCAGAGCCCAACAGATTGAGGCTACAGTGGCCAAGCATGTGCCACTGCACTCCAGTCTGGGTGACAGAGTGAGACTCCAAGTCAAAAAAAAAAAAAAAAGTGAAACCTAAGCTATCATGTTCAGCCCTTTCACCATTGCTTTAGTTTGAATGTTTGTTTCCTCAAAGCTCATGTTAAAATTTGATACCCAATGCTGGGAGTGGAGCCCAGTGTAAGTGTTTAGGTCTGGAGGGCAGATTCCTCATTAATACACAATGTTCTGGTGGCTGTGAGTTCTCACTGTATCCATTCCCACCAGTTCTGGGATAATAGTTTGTTTTTGGTTGGTGTAATTGTTTTCTGAGACAGAAGCTGGAGGGCATTGGCACAATCCTGGTTTGCTATAGCTTTGGCCTCTTGGAGTAGAGTGACCCTTCCATCTGAGCCTCCGTAATAGTTGTCATTATAGGTGCATGCCACCACACTCAGCTAACTTTTAAATTTTTTTGTAAAGATGAGTCTCACAATGTTTCCCAGGGTGATCTCAAACTCCTGGGCTCAAGCAATCCTCCTGCCTTGGCCCCTCAAAGTGCTGATATAATGGCATGAACCACCATGCCTAGCCTAAATTATTTTGCTTTTGTAAAAATGATTTTGATGTGTTGCCTAGGCTAGTCTTAACCTCTAAGCATCAAGCAATCCTCTCAACTCCGACATCAGAAGTGCTG
>NW_007219652.1:0-4782 GCF_000164805.1 Carlito syrichta | reverse complement strand
AGGCACGGGATTACAGGTTGAGCCACCGAGCCTGGCTTATTTAGCCAATTTCAAGAAAGTTTGATTCTTGTTCATGTGACAATGGGTCTTTCTTACAAACATTCAATCTAAGGAACTTCAGCTCAACTTTATAAAGAAGAATAAAATCCAGTCATGGCCGGGCTCAGTGGCTCAGCCTGTAATCCCACGCCTTTGGGAGGCTGAGGTGAGTGGGTTGCCTGAGCCTGCAGGTTCGAGACCCGCCTCTACAGCGAGACCTCATCTCTACAATAAATCAAAAAATCAGCCGGGCGTGGTAGCGCATGCCTGAGGCGGAAGGATAGCCGGAGCCCAGCAGGTCGAGGCTGCAGTGGCCGGGAGCGGCCACTGCACTCCAGTCTGGACGACAGAGTGAGACTCCAACTCAAAAAAAAAAAAATCCAGTCATGAACACACAATATACACACTTAACTGACATCAACTACTAAATATGTATTTTATAGCATTATTTTGTGAATAATAAAAAGTTAGTTCTTCATAGAAAGATAGATTGAAAGTCATATATCTTCTAAACTATAGAATCTGGAGAATAAAAACCAGATTAACCTCCAGGGAGCCTGGTCTTTTTATAAATACTTGTCTTTATGAGCACATTTTTTTCAGAATGCTGCTTTTAATGGAGAAAATGAATAATAGTAATAATAAATCCCGAGGCTTTTCCTTCCCTTTGAATTATAATTTCAAAGTTTGAAAATTCCTATATATTTGTTAACCAATACTTCAAGTATAAGTTTTTACTGATACTCATTTTTTGGTTTTTAAGGTCATGGTTTCATGTAACCATGTTAAACAAGTGGGGGATAACAACTCTATTTCACAAGTGAGTTCCTATTTTTAGATTTTAGATTTAAAAACTTCAGAATAATCCGAATATGAGAGAGAGGATTTTTTTTTAAGGAGGTCATGATTTGTGACAAGCTGACATGCCCCCTCTCTCCTTGTTCTGTAGAAAAGCAAATTCAAGCTCCTGCCTTATGTGGGGAACAGGAAGACTCAATCAAGTTACTTGTGCTCACCATGGTCTCCATTGCCTGCATCCTGGGTGTCCTCCTGGCCTCTGGCCTCATCTACTGCATTCATCACAGCACTCACTACAAGCTGAAGGAGAAGCTGTCTGTCAGGACTAGGACGAGGGAGTGACCCAGCTGCTTATGCCACCACTGCCTACCAGGTAAAAAGGGATATATTGGATTTAACCTCTCTGGCTCCTCCTCCACTCCTAGCAGTTGTTCATTTATTCATCCTTAGGGTTCTTCTATGAAGACAGTTTGAAACTTCTCATTAGCATTTATGTAAATACCTTGCAACCTCAGTTTTATGGCTCTGTATTATCCTATGCTGTTCTCAGATGGTCTCATGCTAGCTAGGAAAGTGGGTTGCTAATTAGAAATGTGGAAAAAATACAATTCATGGATTATGTATTATCTGTTATCTTTCTTACTTTGACCACTACTAATGAAAAAAAATGCCAGAGTTGCAAGATAAATTGGTGTGTGGATGTTTGAAGATGTTTATTAAGTCATCCACTTCCTCGGGGTCTTATATGAAAAGATGTAAGACCTGATCGATTGCCACACTCTGTTATTACTCAGATAAAATGAAATTTAGCTGGGCTTGGTGACTCAGCCTATAATTCCAGCACTTTGGGAGGCCAAAGCGAGTGGATTGCCTGAGGTCATGGGTTTGAGACCTGCCCAGGCAACTTGGGGAGACCTCCTCTCTACAATAAATCAAAAATTAGCCTGGTGTGATAGCACGTGCCTGTAGTTCCAGCTACTTGGAAGGCTGATGTGGAGCCCAGCAGACTGTGGTGGCCAGGAGCATGCCACCACACTCCAGTCTGGGTGACAGAGTGAGACTCCAACTCAAAAAGAAAAAGAAAAAGAAATCTAATGCTGATAAATGGTAGGTAAACCAAGTATGTCTCCAGGAGGACAGGGGTGTAGCTGTTCACTGGCACTACAGAAATGCTCCAGGCGCACCTAGAAGTTTACTAAAAACCAGTGAAGATGTTAATACTCAGTGGTCTATGACGGCAAGAAAGAACAGAGTACCATATGTTCTCACTCATAAGCAGACCTTGAACAATTGTAATACTATAAGAAAGGGATTGGCAGTAGTGGAAAACTGCCAGGGGTGGGGGGGGGGATGGGATAGGCAGTTGAGGGAAACTGCTAGGGGAGGAAGGGGCATACCTCATCAACAAGAGTACCTGCATAATAAATGTATAGCTAATCCTAAATTGTACCCCACATCTTTATAATAAAAAAATAGAAATAGAAATAAAAATTAAAAAGTAAAAAGAAAATAGTAATTGTGAAAGAAAAAGTTGATCAGGAACTATACCTAAGTTAATTAAATTTATAAAAGTTATCACATTAGAAAAAAAGAAAATGCATGCTTAGGACTGAATTTGTGATAATTAACAGAAAAAAAGTCATTCCAATGACCGCTCTAATTAATAGTATCTGTAATTAAAATCATGACATTCCATCAGAAAAGTTGTTTGAATTTCTTGGAGTGACCTTTTTGCTATTCCTCCAGAGGACATGGTGGTTGATACTGATTTTATAATGAGCTCTGATTTGTTTAATAAGCATCTGTAATCCAGACAATAAATGAAATATGTGCTTTTCTTCAATCCAGATTAATAAAAGGAAAAAATAAAACCTTTTTCTTTAAAAATATGATTTAGCTAAATTTGAAAATGAACTGATTGTAAAGATTTTCTGTTGAACTTAGCTTTGAAGTCACTACAACATTTGATTTAAGGGAACAACATTGATTAAATATTTGTCATGTCACAAATTTGTTTACTGGTGAGAAACTTCTAGTTGCTAAGATGTAGTGTTGTTTTGATTTGTGCTTTGGCAAATCAGGCATTTTAGCAAATAAGTATGGGTATGAATGGTTTTTAGTTTTTGATTTAGTTGAGTAATATACTAAGGGCTCAGACAATTATAGCTGCAGCAGAGAGTTTTTAGAGTGGTAAATGAAGCCAGTATTAATTTATTTTTGTAACTATATTTTGTTTGGGTTGCCTACAGTTGCCATGAGTCCCCTTCAAGTTTAAAAAAGTCTTTCTGAAAATTGTTTTAAAATGGCAAACATAGAACAATAGATATCAAGAAATGTGTCTTTTTGCACTAATGTATTTATTTTTCAATCATTGAATTTCTGTACTTTGCAAATTATATAATAAATGTGGGGTTGTGGATCATAATTCTCATCACTGTTTTACAACCAGTAATGAAACAATTTGATATTACATTTATTTCACAGGGTCACGATGGAAACAATTAATTTTCTTAAAGTTTCTGAAAAAGAAAAAGGTTATTGTGCAAGTTAAGTTCTAAGTAAGGAACCCAGGAGTGATAGAATGGTAGATGGCAATATAATATGTTTTATTAATATCAAAACTTAAAATTACCCTTCAAGCAAGAGAAAGAAGTGTTCTTATCTAGGGAAAGAAAGACTAGGAGCAGAGGCATTCTCTCAGAGTGTAGAAGAGGATGCTCAGGATGGCATTCTGGGGTGGGGAAGATTGGTGACCTCAGATTGCATGGTTCCTTCTTCCCTGGGAGTCCAAGAGGTGAATCCATGTGTCCCCAGCTGCACAGCATAAAGTATACAGTAACCTTATAGGTTACTTCCAGCAGGAACTGGGAGGCCCTCCTGGTGCTGACCTTTGATAAGCATTTGCCTATATCAGCCCATATCATGCACATAGTGGGCCATCTGCACAGTGCCCCTGGTCACAGGATTACTAGTGTGGGTCACAGAGGGTCCATGGAGTGCCCCTAAACAGACAGTAGGCTTTCCTTAAAATGGTTTCAAAGCAGAGAACAGTTTGAATTATCAGATTCTCATGCAAAGATCTTTAAACATATTTACTTTTTCTTCTTCAAAATAGAGCTATTTAATAGACAGAATCAGGATTTTGGAGGTTTCTTCTTTGGTCTGTGTATGTGTGTGATATGTTTGTTTGCCTTATCTATTGGAAAAGCAAAGATTTGACACCAAGATATCAATCCCATCAGATAATCCAGCAAAGGTTAACTTGTTCAAACCTGAAAAAATTGGGTATATTAACTTTCAGGATAATGAAAATACATTTTTAAAAGACCAATTGTTTAATAGAATACTGTTCTCCAAACTTTTCCTCATTGTTTTGGTAAATGTTTTTTTCTTCAAAACACACAAAACGTAATTTTTTTCAGATTAAGTCTGTATTTCATTATCTAAAAACCCATTTTTTTGGTTTATTTTCTAACTGGCATAGTAGAAACATATGTATATATGTGTGTATATGTGTACATATTTATACACACATGTACACATATATGCTAAGGTTAATATGAAGGCACAAAAAGATGTTGGTATTTGGTACCTGTATACTTTATGTAATTTTTTCATGTAGGAGTCCTATTTCTATGGATGGTGATTGGGTAAAAACTGTGCAAAAATAAGTTGTTAGATGATTAGAAGGCATTCTCCCTTTTTTTCCCTGAATCTCTTTGAATGTTGCATTTATTTCTTTGAGGTTTTGATCATCTTTGAACAACAAGTTTAGTATTCTGCCAGCCCACTCTGCCTTCCTTGACACGAGGGCAGAGACTCCTGTGAAATTTTCAGTAAGTTCTCTTTTGATGGTTTATTTCACAATACCCAGCAGGTTTCTTTGTGTACATGGAGGCCTTTGGAATCAAACCCAGAGGAACACGTGCATTCGGGCCATAGGGA
>NW_007219651.1:0-4577 GCF_000164805.1 Carlito syrichta | reverse complement strand
TGAGTGGGTTGCCTGAGCCTGCAGGTTTGAGACCCGCCTCTACAGCGAGACCTCATCTCTACAATAAATCAAAAAATCAGCCGGGCGTGGTAGCGCATGCCTGAGGCGGAAGGATAGCCGGAGCCCAGCAGGTCGAGGCTGCAGTGGCTGGGAGCGGCCACTGCACTCCAGTCTGGACGACAGAGTGAGACTCCAACTCAAAAAAAAAAAAAATCCAGTCATGAACACACAATATATACACTTAACTGACATCAACTACTAAATATGTATTTTATAGCATTATTTTGTGAATAATAAAAAGTTAGTTCTTCATAGAAAGATAGATTGAAAGTCATATATCTTCTAAACTATAGAATCTGGAGAATAAAAACCAGATTAACCTCCAGGGAGCCTGGTCTTTTTATAAATACTTGTCTTTATGAGCACATTTTTTTCAGAAAGCTGCTTTTAATGGAGAAAATGAATAATAGTAATAATAAATCCCGAGGCTTTTCCTTCCCTTTGAATTATAATTTCAAAGTTTGAAAATTCCTATATATTTGTTCACCAATACTTCAAGCATAAGTTTTTACTGATACTCATTTTTTGGTTTTTAAGGTCATGGTTTCATGTAACCATGTTAAACAAGTGGGGGATAACAACTCTATTTCACAAGTGAGTTCCTATTTTTAGATTTTAGATTTAAAAACTTCAGAATAATCCGAATATGAGAGAGAGGATTTTTTTTTAAGGAGGTCATGATTTGTGACAAGCTGACATGCCCCCTCTCTCCTTGTTCTGTAGAAAAGCAAATTCAAGCTCCTGCCTTATGTGGGGAACAGGAAGACTCAATCAAGTTACTTGTGCTCACCATGGTCTCCATTGCCTGCATCCTGGGTGTCCTCCTGGCCTCTGGCCTCATCTACTGCATTCATCACAGCACTCACTACAAGCTGAAGGAGAAGCTGTCTGTCAGGACTAGGACGAGGGAGTGACCCAGCTGCTTATGCCACCACTGCCTACCAGGTAAAAAGGGATATATTGGATTTAACCTCTCTGGCTCCTCCTCCACTCCTAGCAGTTGTTCATTTATTCATCCTTAGGGTTCTTCTATGAAGACAGTTTGAAACTTCTCATTAGCATTTATGTAAATACCTTGCAACCTCAGTTTTATGGCTCTGTATTATCCTATGCTGTTCTCAGATGGTCTCATGCTAGCTAGGAAAGTGGGTTGCTAATTAGAAATGTGGAAAAAATACAATTCATGGATTATGTATTATCTGTTATCTTTCTTACTTTGACCACTACTAATGAAAAAAAATGCCAGAGTTGCAAGATAAATTGGTGTGTGGATGTTTGAAGATGTTTATTAAGTCATCCACTTCCTCGGGGTCTTATATGAAAAGATGTAAGACCTGATCGATTGCCACACTCTGTTATTACTCAGATAAAATGAAATTTAGCTGGGCTTGGTGACTCAGCCTATAATTCCAGCACTTTGGGAGGCCAAAGCGAGTGGATTGCCTGAGGTCATGGGTTTGAGACCTGCCCAGGCAACTTGGGGAGACCTCCTCTCTACAATAAATCAAAAATTAGCCTGGTGTGATAGCACGTGCCTGTAGTTCCAGCTACTTGGAAGGCTGATGTGGAGCCCAGCAGACTGTGGTGGCCAGGAGCATGCCACCACACTCCAGTCTGGGTGACAGAGTGAGACTCCAACTCAAAAAGAAAAAGAAAAAGAAATCTAATGCTGATAAATGGTAGGTAAACCAAGTATGTCTCCAGGAGGACAGGGGTGTAGCTGTTCACTGGCACTACAGAAATGCTCCAGGCGCACCTAGAAGTTTACTAAAAACCAGTGAAGATGTTAATACTCAGTGGTCTATGACGGCAAGAAAGAACAGAGTACCATATGTTCTCACTCATAAGCAGACCTTGAACAATTGTAATACTATAAGAAAGGGATTGGCAGTAGTGGAAAACTGCCAGGGGTGGGGGGGGGGATGGGATAGGCAGTTGAGGGAAACTGCTAGGGGAGGAAGGGGCATACCTCATCAACAAGAGTACCTGCATAATAAATGTATAGCTAATCCTAAATTGTACCCCACATCTTTATAATAAAAAAATAGAAATAGAAATAAAAATTAAAAAGTAAAAAGAAAATAGTAATTGTGAAAGAAAAAGTTGATCAGGAACTATACCTAAGTTAATTAAATTTATAAAAGTTATCACATTAGAAAAAAAGAAAATGCATGCTTAGGACTGAATTTGTGATAATTAACAGAAAAAAAGTCATTCCAATGACCGCTCTAATTAATAGTATCTGTAATTAAAATCATGACATTCCATCAGAAAAGTTGTTTGAATTTCTTGGAGTGACCTTTTTGCTATTCCTCCAGAGGACATGGTGGTTGATACTGATTTTATAATGAGCTCTGATTTGTTTAATAAGCATCTGTAATCCAGACAATAAATGAAATATGTGCTTTTCTTCAATCCAGATTAATAAAAGGAAAAAATAAAACCTTTTTCTTTAAAAATATGATTTAGCTAAATTTGAAAATGAACTGATTGTAAAGATTTTCTGTTGAACTTAGCTTTGAAGTCACTACAACATTTATTTTATGGGAGCAACATTGATTATATATTTGCCATGTCACAAATTTGTTTACTGGTGAGAAACTTCTAGTTGCTAAGATGTAGTGTTGTTTTGATTTGTGCTTTGGCAAATTAGGCATTTTAGCAAATAAGTATGGGTATGAATGGTTTTTAGTTTTTGATTTAGTTGAGTAATATACTAAGGGCTCAGACAATTATAGCTGCAGCAGAGAGTTTTTAGAGTGGTAAATGAAGCCAGTATTAATTTATTTTTGTAACTATATTTTGTTTGGGTTGCCTACAGTTGCCATGAGTCCCCTTCAAGTTTAAAAAAGTCTGTCTGAAAATTGTTTTAAAATGGCAAACATAGAACAATAGATTTCAAGAAATGTGTCTTGTTGCACTAATGTATTTATTTTTCAATCATTGAATTTCTGTACTTTGCCAATTATATAATAAATGTGGGGTTGTGGATCATAATTCTCATCACTGTTTTACAACCAGTAATGAAACAATTTGATATTACATTTATTTCACAGGGTCACGATGGAAACAATTCATTTTCTTAAAGTTTCTGAAAAAGAAAAAGGTTATTGTGCAAGTTAAGTTCTAAGTAAGGAACCCAGGAGTGATAGAATGGTAGATGGCAATATAATATGTTTTATTAATATCAAAACCTAAAATTACCCTTCAAGCAAGAGAAAGAAGTGTTCTTATCTAGGGAAAGAAAGACTAGGAGCAGAGGCATTCTCTCAGAGTGTAGAAGAGGATGCTCAGGATGGCATTCTGGGGTGGGGAAGATTGGTGACCTCAGATTGCATGGTTCCTTCTTCCCTGGGAGTCCAAGAGGTGAATCCATGTGTCCCCAGCTGCACAGCATAAAGTATACAGTAACCTTATAGGTTACTTCCAGCAGGAACCTGGAGGCCCTCCTGGTGCTGACCTTTGATAAACATTTGCCTATATCAGCCCATATCATGCACATAGTGGGCCATCTGCACAGTGCCCCTGGTCACAGGATTACTAGTGTGGGTCACAGAGGGTCCATGGAGTGCCCCTAAACAGACAGTAGGCTTTCCTTAAAATGGTTTCAAAGCAGAGAACAGTTTGAATTATCAGATTCTCATGCAAAGATCTTTAAACATATTTACTTTTTCTTCTTCAAAATAGAGCTATTTAATAGACAGAATCAGGATTTTGGAGGTTTCTTCTTTGGTCTGTGTATGTGTGTGATATGTTTGTTTGCCTTATCTATTGGAAAAGCAAAGATTTGACACCAAGATATCAATCCCATCAGATAATCCAGCAAAGGTTAACTTGTTCAAACCTGAAAAAATTGGGTATATTAACTTTCAGGATAATGAAAATACATTTTTAAAAGACCAATTGTTTAATAGAATACTGTTCTCCAAACTTTTCCTCATTGTTTTGGTAAATGTTTTTTTCTTCAAAACACACAAAACGTAATTTTTTTCAGATTAAGTCTGTATTTCATTATCTAAAAACCCATTTTTTTGGTTTATTTTCTAACTGGCATAGTAGAAACATATGTATATATGTGTGTATATGTGTACATATTTATACACACATGTACACATATATGCTAAGGTTAATATGAAGGCACAAAAAGATGTTGGTATTTGGTACCTGTATACTTTATGTAATTTTTTCATGTAGGAGTCCTATTTCTATGGATGGTGATTGGGTAAAAACTGTGCAAAAATAAGTTGTTAGATGATTAGAAGGCATTCTCCCTTTTTTTCCCTGAATCTCTTTGAATGTTGCATTTATTTCTTTGAGGTTTTGATCATCTTTGAACAACAAGTTTAGTATTCTGCCAGCCCACTCTGCCTTCCTTGACACGAGGGCAGAGACTCCTGTGAAATTTTCAGTAAGTTCTCTTTTGATGGTTTATTTCACAATACCCAGCAGGTTTCTTTGTGTACATGGAGGCCTTTGGAATCAAACCCAGAGGAACACGTGCATTCGGGCCATAGGGA
>NW_007219650.1:0-626 GCF_000164805.1 Carlito syrichta | reverse complement strand
CAGTCATGAACACACAATATACACACTTAACTGACATCAACTACTAAATATGTATTTTATAGCATTATTTTGTGAATAATAAAAAGTTAGTTCTTCATAGAAAGATAGATTGAAAGTCATATATCTTCTAAACTATAGAATCTGGAGAATAAAAACCAGATTAACCTCCAGGGAGCCTGGTCTTTTTATAAATACTTGTCTTTATGAGCACATTTTTTTCAGAATGCTGCTTTTAATGGAGAAAATGAATAATAGTAATAATAAATCCCGAGGCTTTTCCTTCCCTTTGAATTATAATTTCAAAGTTTGAAAATTCCTATATATTTGTTAACCAATACTTCAAGTATAAGTTTTTACTGATACTCATTTTTTGGTTTTTAAGGTCATGGTTTCATGTAACCATGTTAAACAAGTGGGGGATAACAACTCTATTTCACAAGTGAGTTCCTATTTTTAGATTTTAGATTTAAAAACTTCAGAATAATCCGAATATGAGAGAGAGGATTTTTTTTTAAGGAGGTCATGATTTGTGACAAGCTGACATGCCCCCTCTCTCCTTGTTCTGTAGAAAAGCAAATTCAGGCTCCTGCCTTATGTGGGGAACAGGAAGACTCAATCAAGTTACT
>NW_007219649.1:0-4314 GCF_000164805.1 Carlito syrichta | reverse complement strand
AATATGTATTTTATAGCATTATTTTGTGAATAATAAAAAGTTAGTTCTCATAGAAAGATAGATGAAAGTCATATATCTTCTAAACTATAGAATCTGGAGAATAAAAACCAGATTAACCTCCAGGGAGCCTGGTCTTTTTATAAATACTTGTCTTTATGAGCACATTTTTTTCAGAAAGCTGCTTTTAATGGAGAAAATGAATAATAGTAATAATAAATCCCGAGGCTTTTCCTTCCCTTTGAATTATAATTTCAAAGTTTGAAAATTCCTATATATTTGTTCACCAATACTTCAAGCATACGTTTTTACTGATACTCATTTTTTGGTTTTTAAGGTCATGGTTTCATGTAACCATGTTAAACCAGTGGGGGATAACAACTCTATTTCACAAGTGAGTTCCTATTTTTAGATTTTAGATTTAAAAACTTCAGAATAATCCGAATATGAGAGAGAGGATTTTTTTTTAAGAAGGTCATGATTTGTGACAAGCTGGCATGCCCCCTCTCTCCTTGTTCTGTAGAAAAGCAAATTCAAGCTCCTGCCTTATGTGGGGAACAGGAAGACTCAATCAAGTTACTTGTGCTCACCATGGTCTCCATTGCCTGCATCCTGGGTGTCCTCCTGGCCTCTGGCCTCATCTACTGCATTCATCACAGCACTCACTACAAGCTGAAGGAGAAGCTGTCTGTCAGGACTAGGACGAGGGAGTGACCCAGCTGCTTATGCCACCACTGCCTACCAGGTAAAAAGGGATATATTGGATTTAACCTCTCTGGCTCCTCCTCCACTCCTAGCAGTTGTTCATTTATTCATCCTTAGGGTTCTTCTATGAAGACAGTTTGAAACTTCTCATTAGCATTTATGTAAATACCTTGCAACCTCAGTTTTATGGCTCTGTATTATCCTATGCTGTTCTCAGATGGTCTCATGCTAGCTAGGAAAGTGGGTTGCTAATTAGAAATGTGGAAAAAATACAATTCATGGATTATGTATTATCTGTTATCTTTCTTACTTTGACCACTACTAATGAAAAAAAATGCCAGAGTTGCAAGATAAATTGGTGTGTGGATGTTTGAAGATGTTTATTAAGTCATCCACTTCCTCGGGGTCTTATATGAAAAGATGTAAGACCTGATCGATTGCCACACTCTGTTATTACTCAGATAAAATGAAATTTAGCTGGGCTTGGTGACTCAGCCTATAATTCCAGCACTTTGGGAGGCCAAAGCGAGTGGATTGCCTGAGGTCATGGGTTTGAGACCTGCCCAGGCAACTTGGGGAGACCTCCTCTCTACAATAAATCAAAAATTAGCCTGGTGTGATAGCACGTGCCTGTAGTTCCAGCTACTTGGAAGGCTGATGTGGAGCCCAGCAGACTGTGGTGGCCAGGAGCATGCCACCACACTCCAGTCTGGGTGACAGAGTGAGACTCCAACTCAAAAAGAAAAAGAAAAAGAAATCTAATGCTGATAAATGGTAGGTAAACCAAGTATGTCTCCAGGAGGACAGGGGTGTAGCTGTTCACTGGCACTACAGAAATGCTCCAGGCGCACCTAGAAGTTTACTAAAAACCAGTGAAGATGTTAATACTCAGTGGTCTATGACGGCAAGAAAGAACAGAGTACCATATGTTCTCACTCATAAGCAGACCTTGAACAATTGTAATACTATAAGAAAGGGATTGGCAGTAGTGGAAAACTGCCAGGGGTGGGGGGGGGGATGGGATAGGCAGTTGAGGGAAACTGCTAGGGGAGGAAGGGGCATACCTCATCAACAAGAGTACCTGCATAATAAATGTATAGCTAATCCTAAATTGTACCCCACATCTTTATAATAAAAAAATAGAAATAGAAATAAAAATTAAAAAGTAAAAAGAAAATAGTAATTGTGAAAGAAAAAGTTGATCAGGAACTATACCTAAGTTAATTAAATTTATAAAAGTTATCACATTAGAAAAAAAGAAAATGCATGCTTAGGACTGAATTTGTGATAATTAACAGAAAAAAAGTCATTCCAATGACCGCTCTAATTAATAGTATCTGTAATTAAAATCATGACATTCCATCAGAAAAGTTGTTTGAATTTCTTGGAGTGACCTTTTTGCTATTCCTCCAGAGGACATGGTGGTTGATACTGATTTTATAATGAGCTCTGATTTGTTTAATAAGCATCTGTAATCCAGACAATAAATGAAATATGTGCTTTTCTTCAATCCAGATTAATAAAAGGAAAAAATAAAACCTTTTTCTTTAAAAATATGATTTAGCTAAATTTGAAAATGAACTGATTGTAAAGATTTTCTGTTGAACTTAGCTTTGAAGTCACTACAACATTTGATTTAAGGGAACAACATTGATTAAATATTTGTCATGTCACAAATTTGTTTACTGGTGAGAAACTTCTAGTTGCTAAGATGTAGTGTTGTTTTGATTTGTGCTTTGGCAAATCAGGCATTTTAGCAAATAAGTATGGGTATGAATGGTTTTTAGTTTTTGATTTAGTTGAGTAATATACTAAGGGCTCAGACAATTATAGCTGCAGCAGAGAGTTTTTAGAGTGGTAAATGAAGCCAGTATTAATTTATTTTTGTAACTATATTTTGTTTGGGTTGCCTACAGTTGCCATGAGTCCCCTTCAAGTTTAAAAAAGTCTGTCTGAAAATTGTTTTAAAATGGCAAACATAGAACAATAGATTTCAAGAAATGTGTCTTGTTGCACTAATGTATTTATTTTTCAATCATTGAATTTCTGTACTTTGCCAATTATATAATAAATGTGGGGTTGTGGATCATAATTCTCATCACTGTTTTACAACCAGTAATGAAACAATTTGATATTACATTTATTTCACAGGGTCACGATGGAAACAATTCATTTTCTTAAAGTTTCTGAAAAAGAAAAAGGTTATTGTGCAAGTTAAGTTCTAAGTAAGGAACCCAGGAGTGATAGAATGGTAGATGGCAATATAATATGTTTTATTAATATCAAAACTTAAAATTACCCTTCAAGCAAGAGAAAGAAGTGTTCTTATCTAGGGAAAGAAAGACTAGGAGCAGAGGCATTCTCTCAGAGTGTAGAAGAGGATGCTCAGGATGGCATTCTGGGGTGGGGAAGATTGGTGACCTCAGATTGCATGGTTCCTTCTTCCCTGGGAGTCCAAGAGGTGAATCCATGTGTCCCCAGCTGCACAGCATAAAGTATACAGTAACCTTATAGGTTACTTCCAGCAGGAACTGGGAGGCCCTCCTGGTGCTGACCTTTGATAAGCATTTGCCTATATCAGCCCATATCATGCACATAGTGGGCCATCTGCACAGTGCCCCTGGTCACAGGATTACTAGTGTGGGTCACAGAGGGTCCATGGAGTGCCCCTAAACAGACAGTAGGCTTTCCTTAAAATGGTTTCAAAGCAGAGAACAGTTTGAATTATCAGATTCTCATGCAAAGATCTTTAAACATATTTACTTTTTCTTCTTCAAAATAGAGCTATTTAATAGACAGAATCAGGATTTTGGAGGTTTCTTCTTTGGTCTGTGTATGTGTGTGATATGTTTGTTTGCCTTATCTATTGGAAAAGCAAAGATTTGACACCAAGATATCAATCCCATCAGATAATCCAGCAAAGGTTAACTTGTTCAAACCTGAAAAAATTGGGTATATTAACTTTCAGGATAATGAAAATACATTTTTAAAAGACCAATTGTTTAATAGAATACTGTTCTCCAAACTTTTCCTCATTGTTTTGGTAAATGTTTTTTTCTTCAAAACACACAAAACGTAATTTTTTTCAGATTAAGTCTGTATTTCATTATCTAAAAACCCATTTTTTTGGTTTATTTTCTAACTGGCATAGTAGAAACATATGTATATATGTGTGTATATGTGTACATATTTATACACACATGTACACATATATGCTAAGGTTAATATGAAGGCACAAAAAGATGTTGGTATTTGGTACCTGTATACTTTATGTAATTTTTTCATGTAGGAGTCCTATTTCTATGGATGGTGATTGGGTAAAAACTGTGCAAAAATAAGTTGTTAGATGATTAGAAGGCATTCTCCCTTTTTTTCCCTGAATCTCTTTGAATGTTGCATTTATTTCTTTGAGGTTTTGATCATCTTTGAACAACAAGTTTAGTATTCTGCCAGCCCACTCTGCCTTCCTTGACACGAGGGCAGAGACTCCTGTGAAATTTTCAGTAAGTTCTCTTTTGATGGTTTATTTCACAATACCCAGCAGGTTTCTTTGTGTACATGGAGGCCTTTGGAATCAAACCCAGAGGAACACGTGCATTCGGGCCATAGGGA
>NW_007219648.1:0-1350 GCF_000164805.1 Carlito syrichta | reverse complement strand
CAGCTTCTAGAGGCTATCTGGATTTCTTGGCTCATAACCCATTCTGTCTATTAAGCCATCAATGGTTGCTAGTCTTTTTCACAATGTTACCTCTCTTTCCAACTCATCTGCATCCCTGTTTCCCAGTTACTTACCTCTATGACTACATTGGACCCACCTCGATAATCCATGATAATCTCCTTATGTTAAGACCGGTTGCTTAGTAAACTTAATCCCCCCTTGTCGTGTAATATAACACTTTCACACATTTCAGGAATTAAGACATGAACACTCTACCATCCACCCTCCAAGATTTTAGTATCACATATAGAATACAAGCACCCTGTCATCAAGTCCCCAGGGGTCTTAAGTCGCTAACTTTCTTTGGTATATGGGCCAAAAGAATATGTGAAGCAGCAGAAATCTGAAAAGCATTTGCTCACTGGAACTTGCTTTTTTGCTGCTTTTAGAAATCTGAGATATCATGTTAACAAACTTATGCTAGCCTGCTGGATAATGAGAGATGCACTGCCAAGTCATCCTTTTTACTCATGTCAAACAAAAGATGTGTAAGTTAGCCCGGTTAAACCCAGCATACATCATCAAATCACAAAATTGTGAGCAAAATACATTGAGCTAAATTTGGGGGTTGTTTCCTAAATAACAACATAACTGATACACTCTTTTACATCTAGATGGGCCATGTGACTAATTTGTGGTTAATGAAGTGTGGACAAAAGCGATGTATGCCATTCCAGATATGGCTCCAAAATCTTCTGCAAGATCCTTGTTCTCTCTTAGCCAGTGAGCCAAAACAGCAGAAATTTCTGAGAAGGTCCAAGGTCCTAGGGGACCCTAGAGAGGACATTGAACCAATCAACTTGAAAGATTGTGGGTCCATAGTTACTACTTCGAGGACAACTGTCCAAAGAGTTACCCAACCAGGAATATTGACCCATGGAAGAACAGAACAAGTGCTCAGGTGAGGTTTTAAGTATTTGCTTGAGAAAATTAACACATATCCTGGTATCTGTCATTGATCTGGCAAATGTCTTTTTCTTTACACCTCTTCCTTAGGTCCAACAGATACTGTTTGCTTTCAGCTAGCAAGGCTAGCAATACACCTTCACCATCCTATCTCAGGGGTATATAATTTCTCTAGCTCTATATCATAATTTCTCAGGGATCTTTTTTAAAAAATAATTTATTTATCTATTATAGAGTTATGGGGTACAAGTGAATATTTACTACATGTTAGCTGTATGCAGGTGTAGTTTGGGCTTCTAGATGACCCTCACTTCCCATGATAGTAGAACAGGTACCCTTTGAGTTGTCACATGCCCCATCCTTCTCCCTTAACAGTACCTAGCA
>NW_007219647.1:0-4136 GCF_000164805.1 Carlito syrichta | reverse complement strand
TGCAAGATCCTTGTTCTCTCTTAGCCAGTGAGCCAAAACAGCAGAAATTTCTGAGAAGGTCCAAGGTCCTAGGGGACCCTAGAGAGGACATTGAACCAATCAACTTGAAAGATTGTGGGTCCATAGTTACTACTTCGAGGACAACTGTCCAAAGAGTTACCCAACCAGGAATATTGACCCATGGAAGAACAGAACAAGTGCTCAGGTGAGGTTTTAAGTATTTGCTTGAGAAAATTAACACATATCCTGGTATCTGTCATTGATCTGGCAAATGTCTTTTTCTTTACACCTCTTCCTTAGGTCCAACAGATACTGTTTGCTTTCAGCTAGCAAGGCTAGCAATACACCTTCACCATCCTATCTCAGGGGTATATAATTTCTCTAGCTCTATATCATAATTTCTCAGGGATCTTTTTTAAAAAATAATTTATTTATCTATTATAGAGTTATGGGGTACAAGTGAATATTTACTACATAAGTTAGCTGTATGCAGGTGTAGTTTGGGCTTCTAGATGACCCTTACTTCCCATGATAGTAGAACAGGTACCCTTTGAGTTGTCACATGCCCCATCCTTCTCCCTTAACAGTACCTAGCAACTGCCAACTCTACTCTTATGCTAATGTGACTAGTGTTCAGGGCCCCCTAATGAGTGAAAACATGCAGTATTCAGTTCATTTTTGTGATAGTTAACTTAGTATGATAGTGTCCAACTGCATCCAAGTTACTGTGAAAGCCATGATTGTGTTCTTTTTTATGAATGCATAATATTCCATCGTGTATGTGCTACACCTTTTCTTTATCCAGTCCACTTCAATGGACAGCAGGGTTAGTTACATGTTTTTACTATTGTGAATAGGATAGCAATAAAATTGCATGTGCAGGCATCTTTTTGGTAGAGTGATTTATGTTTCTCTGGGTATATTGCCAGGAAAGAGAGTGCTGGATCATAGGGCAGATCAATTGTTAGTTCTTTTAGAAATCACTGCACTGCTTTCCAAGAGGTTGAAATGGCTTACATTTCCACCAACAGTGTAGAAGCATCACCTTTTCTCTGCAGGTGCACCAGCACCTGTTTTTTTTTTTTTAATTAATAATAACCATCCTTAGAGGAGTTAGGTGGTATCACATTGTAGTTTTGATTTTCATTTCTCTGGTGATTGGGGGGCTGAGTATTTCTGTAAGTGACTATTGGCTATTGCATGTCATCTTTGGAGAAGTGTTTGTTCTTGTGCTTTACCCATTTTTTAATGGGGCTATCCCCCCACTACCTTAACTTATTTTGAGTTCCCTGTAGATTCTGGTTGCTAGGCCTTGGTCAGATATGTAATTGATATTTTTTCTCATTTTGTGGGTTTTCTTTTTATTCTCCTGATGGTTTCTTTTGCTGTGCAAAAACTTTTTAGTTTCATGATGTCTCACCTGTCTATCTTAGCTTTTGCAGTATTTGCTTTAAGGAACTTGATCAAGAATTCATTGCCTACTCCAATGTGCATAAGGTTTGGGTTTTTTTTTTTCATTTTTTTCTAGAATTCTTGTAGTTTGAGATTTTATGTTTAGGTACTTCATTCATTTTGAGTTGATTTGTCATATGGTGATAGGTAGGGGTCCAGTTTCATTCTTCTGCATGTGGTAAGCCAAGTTTCCAAGCAGCATTTGCTAGATATGGTCTCCTTTCCCCAATGATTGTCATTGGTAGCTTCAAAAATGAGTTGGTTGAAAGACTATATTTTTATTTCTGGAATCTCTGCCCTGTCCCATTGTTCTGTGTGCCTGTTCCTATACCAATACCAGCCTGTTTTGGTTACTGTAGCCTTGCAACCAAGTTCAAAGTCTGAAAACATGACACCTCCCACTTTGTTCCTATTGCTGAGAATAGTTTTGGCTATTTGTGCTCTTTTTTTATTGCTTCCATGTGTATTTCTTTTTTGTTGTTTCCAGGTCTGTGGAAAATGATATCGGTAATTTGATGGTTATTGCATTGAATCTGTAGATTGGCTTGGGTTGAATGAGCTTCTTGACAATATTTATTCTCCCAATCAAAGAAAATTGGATGATTTTTCATTTGTTTGTGTCTTACTTGATTTCTGTGAGCAGTGTTTTATAGTTCTTGTTGTAAAGGTCTTTCACTTTTCTGGTTAGGTGGATGCCAAGGTATTTCATTTTTTGTGCATGTGGGTGCATAGCTATTTTAAGTGGGATTATGTTGCATATTTGATTCTCTGCTTGTTTGTTGCTGGTGTATAGAAAGGCAACTGTCTTTTACACATTGATTTTGTAACCTGAGATTTTGCCAAAGTTGTTTACCAGTGTGATGAGGCATTTGACATACTCCTTAGGGTTTTCTCAGTATATAATTATATCTTCAACATAGGCGAATAGCTTAACTTACTTTTTTCTTATCAAGTACACCTGATTTCCATTTCTTGCCTGATTGCTCTGGCTAGGGCTTCTGGCACTATGGTGAATAAGAGGTCATCCTTATCTCATTCCAGTTCTTAGGAGTAATGCTTCCAGCTTCTGCCCATTGAGCAAAATGTGGTTTGTGGGTTTATCATAGGTGGCTCATATTGTTTTGAGAAATGTTTCTTCTATGCCTAGGTATATGAGTGTTTTTATCCAGAAGGGATGCTGAATTTTGTCAAACGCTTTTTCTGTGTCTAGTGAAATAATCATGGGGCTCTTAATTTCATATTTACTAATGTGCTGAATTACATTTATGGTCCTGTGAATATAAAACCAGTTCTGCATCCCAGGAGTGAAGCCTACCTGGTATGATGGATGATACTTGAGATATGTTGTTGGATCCTACTTGCTAGAACCTTGTGAAATTTTACATCTATATTCATCAAGAAGATTGGCCTGCATTTCTCTTTCCTTGTTGGGTCTTTGCCAGATTTGGGTATCAGTATGATGTTAGCTTCATAAAATAGTTAGGGAGGATTCATTGTTTTAATTCAAACTCTGATATTCTCACAGTGACAGCTTCGATGGTCATTCAAGAGTGTTCCAAAATCTCTCTGACTGATGGACTAAGTACAGGTGTCAGTGCATAGTTTCCCAAGGGGAGTACTTCAAAGTTCACCATGGGGATATTCAGCAATGAGTTAGTGGCACTTTTTCTGGGACGAGTTCAGGAACTTAATTGTCAGATCTCATATATCACTCTGAGAGAGGAAGGATTATTCATTTCTGTTCTATGTTCCATTCTGGGAAAGACTTTTCTGCACAGAGTTTTTCCCATCATTAGTAGGTTGGGCTGGATTTCAGTCCCCACTGCAAGTACTCTGTGGGGAATGGGTGGGTGTATGGGCCCCCTGTCCTTTGTTTGCAATTTGCAGCCCAGAAACTTAGGAAAGACTCAGGTGTCTTTTGTGTTGCTCCCTCCTCATTCAAGTCTGTGCTCAGCACATGAAAGAGAGCAAGCTCCTGGCCACTGGCATGGTGGAGGGAGGAATCTGCCTAGTGGGCTTACAGGGCTGAGTGCAATCTGTACGTGATCTTTCCCACCTTAGGAGCCAGACAGTCACCAGGCTCCACTGGCAGATGGCATACACTTGGGAGCTGTCTGAACTTTTTGAATCCCCTCCACTACTGAAGGGTTTCCCTTTCTTCCAGATTCGCTCTTTCTCTGTTTCACTCTGGCTTTCTCTCTCTTCCTTTTCCTCTCTTTCTCCCTCCTTTATTTCTCTGACCCTGTTTTTCATCAACTCTCTCTTTTTCTTTATTGGATATTTCTCTGTGATCCTTTGAAACTCCTCTTCCTGTTTCTCAGACCTCTCCACCTCTCTTGTTCCCTCGGCCTCCTTACTTTCCTTTTTCTCTCTGTCTCTCCTTTTCTTTTCTTCAGTCTCTGCATGTCTGTATTTCTGGCCCCCTCTCTGGATGGCCCCATCTCCCTGACTCATTTTTCTCTCATTGATGGTCCTTATGTCTCTGTCTCTTCTGTCTCTCCTCCTCTCTCTCACTGCTCAAATCAGTCTTTCCTCATCAACCTCTCTCTTTGTTCCTGAATCTTTATGGGGTTCCTTCTGTCATTATTATTATTATTATTATTATTATTATTATTATTATTATTTGCTTTCTCCCTCCCATACATTTGTTATGGTTCTCATTTCTCTCATTCTCTTCATGTCAA
>NW_007219646.1:0-627 GCF_000164805.1 Carlito syrichta | reverse complement strand
TAACACATATCCTGGTATCAGTCATTGATCTGGCAAATGTCTTTTTCTTTACACCTCTTCCTTAGGTCCAACAGATACTGTTTGCTTTCAGCTAGCAAGGCTAGCAATACACCTTCACCATCCTATCTCAGGGGTATATAATTTCTCTAGCTCTATATCATAATTTCTCAGGGATCTTTTTTAAAAAATAATTTATTTATTTTATAGAGTTATGGGGTACAAGTGAATATTTACTACATAAGTCAGCTGTATGCAGGTGTAGTTTGGGCTTCTAGATGACCCTTACTTCCCATGATAGTAGAACAGGTACCCTTTGAGTTGTCACATGCCCCATCCTTCTCCCTTAACAGTACCTAGCAACTGCCAACTCTACTCTTATGCTAATGTGACTAGTGTTCAGGGCCCCCTAATGAGTGAAAACATGCAGTATTCAGTTCATTTTTGTGATAGTTAACTTAGTATGATAGTGTCCAACTGCATCCAAGTTACTGTGAAAGCCATGATTGTGTTCTTTTTTATGAATGCATAATATTCCATCGTGTATGTGCTACACCTTTTCTTTATCCAGTCCACTTCAATGGACAGCAGGGTTAGTTACATGTTTTTACTATTGTGAATAGGATAGCG
>NW_007219645.1:0-3861 GCF_000164805.1 Carlito syrichta | reverse complement strand
TCTTTTTCTTTACACCTCTTCCTTAGGTCCAACAGATACTGTTTGCTTTCAGCTAGCAAGGCTAGCAATACACCTTCACCATCCTATCTCAGGGGTATATAATTTCTCTAGCTCTATATCATAATTTCTCAGGGATCCTTTTTAAAAAATAATTTATTTATCTATTATAGAGTTATGGGGTACAAGTGAATATTTACTACATAAGTCAGCTGTATGCAGGTATAGTTTGGGCTTCTAGATGACCCTTACTTCCCATGATAGTAGAACAGGTACCCTTTGAGTTGTCACATGCCCCATCCTTCTCCCTTAACAGTACCTAGCAACTGCCAACTCTACTCTTATGCTAATGTGACTAGTGTTCAGGACCCCCTAATGAGTGAAAACATGCAGTATTCAGTTCATTTTTGTGATAGTTAACTTAGTATGATAGTGTCCAACTGCATCCAAGTTACTGTGAAAGCCATGATTGTGTTCTTTTTTATGAATGCATAATATTCCATCGTGTATGTGCTACACCTTTTCTTTATCCAGTCCACTTCAATGGACAGCAGGGTTAGTTACATGTTTTTACTATTGTGAATAGGATAGCAATAAAATTGCATGTGCAGGCATCTTTTTGGTAGAGTGATTTATGTTTCTCTGGGTATATTGCCAGGAAAGAGAGTGCTGGATCATATGGCAGATCAATTGTTAGTTCTTTTAGAAATCACTGCACTGCTTTCCAAGAGGTTGAAATGGCTTACATTTCCACCAACAGTGTAGAAGCATCACCTTTTCTCTGCAGGTGCACCAGCACCTGTTTTTTTTTTTTTAATTAATAATAACCATCCTTAGAGGAGTTAGGTGGTATCACATTGTAGTTTTGATTTTCATTTCTCTGGTGATTGGGGGGCTGAGTATTTCTGTAAGTGACTATTGGCTATTGCATGTCATCTTTGGAGAAGTGTTTGTTCTTGTGCTTTACCCATTTTTTAATGGGGCTATCCCCCCACTACCTTAACTTATTTTGAGTTCCCTGTAGATTCTGGTTGCTAGGCCTTGGTCAGATATGTAATTGATATTTTTTCTCATTTTGTGGGTTTTCTTTTTATTCTCCTGATGGTTTCTTTTGCTGTGCAAAAACTTTTTAGTTTCATGATGTCTCACCTGTCTATCTTAGCTTTTGCAGTATTTGCTTTAAGGAACTTGATCAAGAATTCATTGCCTACTCCAATGTGCATAAGGTTTGGGTTTTTTTTTTTCATTTTTTTCTAGAATTCTTGTAGTTTGAGATTTTATGTTTAGGTACTTCATTCATTTTGAGTTGATTTGTCATATGGTGATAGGTAGGGGTCCAGTTTCATTCTTCTGCATGTGGTAAGCCAAGTTTCCAAGCAGCATTTGCTAGATATGGTCTCCTTTCCCCAATGATTGTCATTGGTAGCTTCAAAAATGAGTTGGTTGAAAGACTATATTTTTATTTCTGGAATCTCTGCCCTGTCCCATTGTTCTGTGTGCCTGTTCCTATACCAATACCAGCCTGTTTTGGTTACTGTAGCCTTGCAACCAAGTTCAAAGTCTGAAAACATGACACCTCCCACTTTGTTCCTATTGCTGAGAATAGTTTTGGCTATTTGTGCTCTTTTTTTATTGCTTCCATGTGTATTTCTTTTTTGTTGTTTCCAGGTCTGTGGAAAATGATATCGGTAATTTGATGGTTATTGCATTGAATCTGTAGATTGGCTTGGGTTGAATGAGCTTCTTGACAATATTTATTCTCCCAATCAAAGAAAATTGGATGATTTTTCATTTGTTTGTGTCTTACTTGATTTCTGTGAGCAGTGTTTTATAGTTCTTGTTGTAAAGGTCTTTCACTTTTCTGGTTAGGTGGATGCCAAGGTATTTCATTTTTTGTGCATGTGGGTGCATAGCTATTTTAAGTGGGATTATGTTGCATATTTGATTCTCTGCTTGTTTGTTGCTGGTGTATAGAAAGGCAACTGTCTTTTACACATTGATTTTGTAACCTGAGATTTTGCCAAAGTTGTTTACCAGTGTGATGAGGCATTTGACATACTCCTTAGGGTTTTCTCAGTATATAATTATATCTTCAACATAGGCGAATAGCTTAACTTACTTTTTTCTTATCAAGTACACCTGATTTCCATTTCTTGCCTGATTGCTCTGGCTAGGGCTTCTGGCACTATGGTGAATAAGAGGTCATCCTTATCTCATTCCAGTTCTTAGGAGTAATGCTTCCAGCTTCTGCCCATTGAGCAAAATGTGGTTTGTGGGTTTATCATAGGTGGCTCATATTGTTTTGAGAAATGTTTCTTCTATGCCTAGGTATATGAGTGTTTTTATCCAGAAGGGATGCTGAATTTGTCAAACGCTTTTTCTGTGTCTAGTGAAATAATCATGGGGCTCTTAATTTCATATTTACTAATGTGCTGAATTACATTTATGGTCCTGTGAATATAAAACCAGTTCTGCATCCCAGGAGTGAAGCCTACCTGGTATGATGGATGATACTTGAGATATGTTGTTGGATCCTACTTGCTAGAACCTTGTGAAATTTTACATCTATATTCATCAAGAAGATTGGCCTGCATTTCTCTTTCCTTGTTGGGTCTTTGCCAGATTTGGGTATCAGTATGATGTTAGCTTCATAAAATAGTTAGGGAGGATTCATTGTTTTAATTCAAACTCTGATATTCTCACAGTGACAGCTTCGATGGTCATTCAAGAGTGTTCCAAAATCTCTCTGACTGATGGACTAAGTACAGGTGTCAGTGCATAGTTTCCCAAGGGGAGTACTTCAAAGTTCACCATGGGGATATTCAGCAATGAGTTAGTGGCACTTTTTCTGGGACGAGTTCAGGAACTTAATTGTCAGATCTCATATATCACTCTGAGAGAGGAAGGATTATTCATTTCTGTTCTATGTTCCATTCTGGGAAAGACTTTTCTGCACAGAGTTTTTCCCATCATTAGTAGGTTGGGCTGGATTTCAGTCCCCACTGCAAGTACTCTGTGGGGAATGGGTGGGTGTATGGGCCCCCTGTCCTTTGTTTGCAATTTGCAGCCCAGAAACTTAGGAAAGACTCAGGTGTCTTTTGTGTTGCTCCCTCCTCATTCAAGTCTGTGCTCAGCACATGAAAGAGAGCAAGCTCCTGGCCACTGGCATGGTGGAGGGAGGAATCTGCCTAGTGGGCTTACAGGGCTGAGTGCAATCTGTACGTGATCTTTCCCACCTTAGGAGCCAGACAGTCACCAGGCTCCACTGGCAGATGGCATACACTTGGGAGCTGTCTGAACTTTTTGAATCCCCTCCACTACTGAAGGGTTTCCCTTTCTTCCAGATTCGCTCTTTCTCTGTTTCACTCTGGCTTTCTCTCTCTTCCTTTTCCTCTCTTTCTCCCTCCTTTATTTCTCTGACCCTGTTTTTCATCAACTCTCTCTTTTTCTTTATTGGATATTTCTCTGTGATCCTTTGAAACTCCTCTTCCTGTTTCTCAGACCTCTCCACCTCTCTTGTTCCCTCGGCCTCCTTACTTTCCTTTTTCTCTCTGTCTCTCCTTTTCTTTTCTTCAGTCTCTGCATGTCTGTATTTCTGGCCCCCTCTCTGGATGGCCCCATCTCCCTGACTCATTTTTCTCTCATTGATGGTCCTTATGTCTCTGTCTCTTCTGTCTCTCCTCCTCTCTCTCACTGCTCAAATCAGTCTTTCCTCATCAACCTCTCTCTTTGTTCCTGAATCTTTATGGGGTTCCTTCTGTCATTATTATTATTATTATTATTATTATTATTATTATTATTATTTGCTTTCTCCCTCCCATACATTTGTTATGGTTCTCATTTCTCTCATTCTCTTCATGTCAA
>NW_007219644.1:0-3654 GCF_000164805.1 Carlito syrichta | reverse complement strand
TCAGCTGTATGCAGGTGTAGTTGGGCTTCTAGATGACCCTCACTTCCATGATAGTAGAACAGGTATCCTTGAGTTGTCACATGCCCCATCCTTCTCCTTAACAGTACCTAGCAACTGCCAACTCTACTCTTATGCTAATGTGACTAGTGTTCAGGGCCCCCTAATGAGTGAAAACATGCAGTATTCAGTTCATTTTTGTGATAGTTAACTTAGTATGATAGTGTCCAACTGCATCCAAGTTACTGTGAAAGCCATGATTGTGTTCTTTTTTATGAATGCATAATATTCCATCGTGTATGTGCTCCACCTTTTCTTTATCCAGTCCACTTCAATGGACAGCAGGGTTAGTTACATGTTTTTACTATTGTGAATAGGATAGCAATAAAATTGCATGTGCAGGCATCTTTTTGGTAGAGTGATTTATGTTTCTCTGGGTATATTGCCAGGAAAGAGAGTGCTGGATCATATGGCAGATCAATTGTTAGTTCTTTTAGAAATCACTGCACTGCTTTTCAAGAGGTTGAAATGGCTTACATTTCCACCAACAGTGTAGAAGCATCACCTTTTCTCTGCAGCTGCACCAGCACCTGTTTTTTTTTTTTTTTAAATTAATAATAACCATCCTTAGAGGAGTTAGGTGGTATCACATTGTAGTTTTGATTTTCATTTCTCTGGTCATTGGGGGGCTGAGTATTTCTGTATGTGACTATTGGCTATTGCATGTCATCTTTGGAGAAGTGTTTGTTCTTGTGCTTTGCCCATTTTTTAATGGGGCTATCCCCCCCACCACCTTAACTTATTTTGAGTTCCTGTAGATTCTGGTTGCTAGGCCTTGGTCAGATATGTAATTGATATTTTTTCTCATTTTGTGGGTTTTCTTTTTATTCTCCTGATGGTTTCTTTTGCTGTGCAAAAACTTTTTAGTTTCATGATGTCTCACCTGTCTATCTTAGCTTTTGCAGTATTTGCTTTAAGGAACTTGATCAAGAATTCATTGCCTACTCCAATGTGCATAAGGTTTGGGTTTTTTTTTTTCATTTTTTTCTAGAATTCTTGTAGTTTGAGATTTTATGTTTAGGTACTTCATTCATTTTGAGTTGATTTGTCATATGGTGATAGGTAGGGGTCCAGTTTCATTCTTCTGCATGTGGTAAGCCAAGTTTCCAAGCAGCATTTGCTAGATATGGTCTCCTTTCCCCAATGATTGTCATTGGTAGCTTCAAAAATGAGTTGGTTGAAAGACTATATTTTTATTTCTGGAATCTCTGCCCTGTCCCATTGTTCTGTGTGCCTGTTCCTATACCAATACCAGCCTGTTTTGGTTACTGTAGCCTTGCAACCAAGTTCAAAGTCTGAAAACATGACACCTCCCACTTTGTTCCTATTGCTGAGAATAGTTTTGGCTATTTGTGCTCTTTTTTTATTGCTTCCATGTGTATTTCTTTTTTGTTGTTTCCAGGTCTGTGGAAAATGATATCGGTAATTTGATGGTTATTGCATTGAATCTGTAGATTGGCTTGGGTTGAATGAGCTTCTTGACAATATTTATTCTCCCAATCAAAGAAAATTGGATGATTTTTCATTTGTTTGTGTCTTACTTGATTTCTGTGAGCAGTGTTTTATAGTTCTTGTTGTAAAGGTCTTTCACTTTTCTGGTTAGGTGGATGCCAAGGTATTTCATTTTTTGTGCATGTGGGTGCATAGCTATTTTAAGTGGGATTATGTTGCATATTTGATTCTCTGCTTGTTTGTTGCTGGTGTATAGAAAGGCAACTGTCTTTTACACATTGATTTTGTAACCTGAGATTTTGCCAAAGTTGTTTACCAGTGTGATGAGGCATTTGACATACTCCTTAGGGTTTTCTCAGTATATAATTATATCTTCAACATAGGCGAATAGCTTAACTTACTTTTTTCTTATCAAGTACACCTGATTTCCATTTCTTGCCTGATTGCTCTGGCTAGGGCTTCTGGCACTATGGTGAATAAGAGGTCATCCTTATCTCATTCCAGTTCTTAGGAGTAATGCTTCCAGCTTCTGCCCATTGAGCAAAATGTGGTTTGTGGGTTTATCATAGGTGGCTCATATTGTTTTGAGAAATGTTTCTTCTATGCCTAGGTATATGAGTGTTTTTATCCAGAAGGGATGCTGAATTTTGTCAAACGCTTTTTCTGTGTCTAGTGAAATAATCATGTGGCTCTTAATTTCATATTTACTAATGTGCTGAATACATTATGGTCCTGTGAAAGTAAAACCAGTTCTGCATCCCAGGAGTGAAGCCTACCTGGTATGATGGATGATACTGAGATGTGTTGTTGGATCCTACTTGCTAGAACCTTGTGAAATTTTACATCTATATTCATCAAGAAGATTGGCCTGCATTTCTCTTTCCTTGTTGGGTCTTTGCCAGATTTGGGTATCAGTATGATGTTAGCTTCATAAAATAGTTAGGGAGGATTCATTGTTTTAATTCAAACTCTGACATTCTCACAGTGACAGCTTCGATGGTCGTTCAAGAGTGTTCTAAAATCTCTCTGACTGATGAACTAAGTACAGGTGTCAGTGCATAGTTTCCCAAGGGGAGTACTTCGAAGTTCACCATGGGGATATTCAGCAATGAGTTATGTGGCACTTTTTTTGGGATGAGTTCAGGAACTTAATTGTCAGATCTCATATATCACTCTGAGAGAGGGAGGATTATTCATTTCTGTTCCACGTTCCATTCTGGGAAAGACTTTTCTGCACAGAGTTTTTCCCATCATTAGCAGGTTGGGCTGGATTTCAGTCCCCACTGCAAGTACTCTGTGGGGAATGGGTGGGTATATGGTCCCCCTGTCCTTTGTTTGCAATTTGCAGCCCAGAAACTTAGGAAAGACTCAGGTGTCTTTTGTGTTGCTCCCTCCTCATTCAAGTCTGTGCTAAGCACAAGAAAGAGAGCAAGCTCCTGGCCACTGGCATGGTGGAGGGAGGAATCTGCCTAGTGGGCTTACAGGGCTGAGTGCAATCTGTACGTGATCTTTCCCACCTTAGGAGCCAGACAGTCACCAGGCTCCACTGGCAGATGGCATACACTTGGGAGCTGTCTGAACTTTTTGAATCCCCTCCACTACTGAAGGGTTTCCCTTTCTTCCAGATTCGCTCTTTCTCTGTTTCACTCTGGCTTTCTCTCTCTTCCTTTTCCTCTCTTTCTCCCTCCTTTATTTCTCTGACCCTGTTTTTCATCAACTCTCTCTTTTTCTTTATTGGATATTTCTCTGTGATCCTTTGAAACTCCTCTTCCTGTTTCTCAGACCTCTCCACCTCTCTTGTTCCCTCGGCCTCCTTACTTTCCTTTTTCTCTCTGTCTCTCCTTTTCTTTTCTTCAGTCTCTGCATGTCTGTATTTCTGGCCCCCTCTCTGGATGGCCCCATCTCCCTGACTCATTTTTCTCTCATTGATGGTCCTTATGTCTCTGTCTCTTCTGTCTCTCCTCCTCTCTCTCACTGCTCAAATCAGTCTTTCCTCATCAACCTCTCTCTTTGTTCCTGAATCTTTATGGGGTTCCTTCTGTCATTATTATTATTATTATTATTATTATTATTATTATTATTATTTGCTTTCTCCCTCCCATACATTTGTTATGGTTCTCATTTCTCTCATTCTCTTCATGTCAA
>NW_007219643.1:0-5393 GCF_000164805.1 Carlito syrichta | reverse complement strand
TTTAGTAGGATTGGTATCAGCTCCTCCTTAAATATCTTGTAGCATTCTGCTGGAAAGTCATCTGGACCAGGACTTTTTTTTGTAGGTAGTTTTCTTATTACGCAGTCAATTTCCTTGATGGTTATTGGTCTATTTAGGGTCTCAATTTCTTCTTGTTTCAACCTAGGCAAGTTGTGTGATGTCAGAAATTCCTCCATATCCTTGAGGTTTTCAAGTTTGTTTCCATACAAGTGTACATTGTAGTCTCTAACGATCTTTTGTATTTCTTCAGGGTCAGATGTGACTTCATATTCCGTGTTTCTGATTGTGTTTATTTGGGCTTTTTCTCTCTTTTTCTTGGCCAGTCTAGCTAGGTGACCATCAATCTTGTTTATCCTTTCGAAGAACCAGCTTTTTGTCTCATTGATTTTTTGTATTATCTTTTTGTCTTCTATGTCCTGGATTTGGGCTTTTATTTTGGAGATCTGAATTCTTCTGCTCAAGTTAGGGTTTTTGTGGTCTTGCTTTTCCAGCTTCCATAGGTGGCTTGTTAGGCTATTAATTTGTGATCCTTCCATTTTCTTCATGTGTGTTTGTAGGGATATAAATTCCTCTCTTACTACAACTTTCATGGCGTCCCAGAGATTTTGTTAAGACGTTTCCTCGTTTTCATTTGTTTCCAGGTACCTTTTAATATCTGTTTCGATTTCATCATTGACCTGGGAATTGTTTAGCATCATGCTGTTTAGTGTCCATGTCTTTGTGGGTTTGAGGGGGACCTTGTTGGTGTTGATGTTTATTTTTATTCCACTGTGGTCCGAGAAGGTACATGGTAAAATTTCAGTTCTTTTAAATTTGCTTATACTTGATTTATGGCCAAGAATGTGGTCAATCTTAGAGTATGTTCCATGCGGTGATGAGTAGAATGTATATTCTGTGGTTTTTGGATGGAGTGTTCTGTAGGTATTAATTAAGTCCATTTGGTCAAGTGTCACATTGAGGTTTTGGATCTCGTTGTTGATTTTTTTGTCTTGATGAACTGTCTAGGGTTGTGAGTGGGGTGTTAAAGTTCCCAGCTATGATGGTGTTGGAGTTGATATCTTTTTTTAGTTTACCTAGAAGCTACTTTATGAAAGTTGGTGCTCCTATGTTGGGTGGACATATGTTTAAGATGAATATTTCTTGTTGATGGATTGAACCTTTTATCATTATGTAGTGGCCTTCTGTATCTTTTAAAATTTTTAATAGCTTGAAGGTTATTTTTTCTGAAATTAAGATTGCTATTCCTCTTTTCTTTTGTGTTCCGTTCACCTGAAAGTTTGTTTCCCATCTTCTTAGTTTGAGTCTGAGTGTTCTTTCTAGTGAGGTGAGTCTCTTGAAGGAAATAGATTGTTGCCTGATGATATTTTATCCATTTTGCCATTCTATGTCTTTTCAGTGGTGCAGTTAGTCCATTCACAGTTAGGCTAATTATTGAAATGCACGGGTTGATCCCTGTCATAAGGTTCTTACAGATTTGTTGTTCCTGTTTGTTTGTCATCTTTCTTTTGTTTTTGGAGTTGTTTCATGTGTGTTTTTAATCTTTTGCCTGTACTCTGGTGAAGAATGTTGTTGTTCTTTTTTCCTTTTCTTCTGTGTTCAGTACTTTCTTAAGTGTTTCTTGTAGAGGTGGTCTGGTGGCAGCGTAGGTTCTTAGGGATTGGATATCTGGAAAAGATTTTAATTCTCCCTCACTAATGAAGCTTAGTTTGGCTGGGTAGGTTATTCTTGGTTGTGATTGTTTTTTTTTAGAACTCTGAAGATAGGGCTCCAGGCTTTCCTAGCCTGGAGGGTTTTTGTAGATAAATCTGCTGCTATTCTAATTGGTCTTCCCTGGTAGGTAGTCTGGCCTTTTCCTCTTGCTGCCTTTAGGATTTTTTTCTTTTATAGCTACTTTGTTTAGGCGAATTATTGTCTGGTAGTTGGTCTCCTCATTTGTTGTCTTGCAGGGGTTTTCCGAATTTCTTGTGCTTGAATTTTTGCATCCTTGATGAGATGAGGGAAGTTTTCTTGAATGATTTCATGAAATGTTTGTTCCAGTGTGACCTCTGACTCTCTCTCTGCTCAGGAAGGCCAATTCCTCTTAGATTGGGTCTCTTGAAGTAATCATTCATCTCCTGAAGGTTTTGTTCTGACTTTTTGAGCATCTTTTCTATGTTTTTGACAGTTTGGGCTAATTCTGTATTTTGGTCTTCAAGTTCTGAGATTCTTTCTTCTGCTTGGCTAATTCTGTTTTTCATGCTTATTAGTTTGTTATTTATTTCTATCACAGTATTCTTTACTGCTGTTATTTCTGTCATCAGCTCCTTCCTATTTTCCTCCTGTCGCTCCTCAATTTTTTTAATTCTCTCTATTAATGCCTTGATGTCTTGGTTTGTTGCTTGTGACCAGTCATTCTGGGGGCTCTTCATTGTTTGTGTTCCGACATCTGTTTTCTCAGTGTCTGATCTCCCAGGGGTCTGTGTGAACCCTATATTCTTCTTTTGTTTTTTCTTCATTTGTGCAGATTTTTCCTCCCTACTTTTCCCTTCGCTCCACTTCCCCATCTTCTTTCATTCTGTTATTCAGGGGTGGAGGGGTTTCTTTTACTTCTGTTTGTTCAATCTCCTATTCTTCCTAATGTATTTCCTCTTGCTTTGTTCAGTTCTGAAGTTGTACTGTAGGTTGAGGGCAGTCCTTTTTGTAGTTTTGGGATTTAATTGGGGGGGAGCTATGATTCAAAATCTCTCTGCAGATTCCGGTATCCACCAACTGGTGTATGGATAGTCTGAAACCCACTTCCCACCACCTTGGAGTCTGTCCATGTAGTGAGATTGTAGGTTTACTCCCTGAAAGCCAAAGGAGGTTAGCAGAGGGAAGAGAATGGAGGAGGCAGTGGGGGGAGGAGGGGAGTGGAGAAAGAGAGGAGTGAGAGCAAAAACAGATGAGTGCACCATCTGGTAAGTGAAAAGAGACACAAAGACTGAAAAAAATATAAAGGAAAACAATAACCATGACTGAAAACTAACCAAAAACTGTGTAAAAAGCTAAAACATACAATGATGCTAACATACATGCTGACTAACTTTCTTATTGGTTTGCTATTCCTCTATACAAAGATTGGGTTTACAGAGAAATAAGAAAAAAGGAACAAAAGAAAAAAAAAGGGAAAAGGGACAGATTGAAGTCAGTAGACTAACAGAACCAACCAATCACACTCTGAGACTTTTCCTTTAACTCCAATGTCCTTTCAGCTCTGATTTCTAGCTGTCTATGTAGGCTGGTAGAATTGTTCACAATTAGGGTCAGTTGCCCCTGGCCTGCTATGAAGAACAGTTCAGATATGGGACCCCTTTCCTATCTATTACTGAGATCTGGCTTTTTCTATTTAACAAGAAGAAAGAGCCTCTGTCATTCCCGTTTTGATGTTGTTACCTTGGATCCCCAGCAGGTGGTGCTATCTCACTGCTGCAGTCCAGAGGGGATTGAGCTGGTTATGGATCCACCATTGGTGGCGGCAACTTCCCTGTAAACCGGGGGAGCCCCACAGGCCTTGGTCCAGGCAAAAGGCATGGCGTGGCAGTGGCAGTGGCAGCAGCGACCGGGAATGGCGATCTCAGAAGATCCTGCCTGTGGGGGCTTCACAGTCTGTAGTCGTGGGTCACCTCAGGTATGGGTGGGCAATGACCCACCGAGCCAGCATCCGCGACTGCAGGAGCAGCCCAGACCACCATGATGTCTGAGTAGCTATGGCGGTGGCAGTGGCAGTTAAGCTCCCTGTGAAGAGCAGGCTGCGGGAGATGGGAGCTGAAGCCCTTGGGAGAGAGCTGGGGTCTTTATGAGTGTTTTCTTTCGCAGAGGGTCTCACAGATCATGCTGTCCCGTCTCCATCTTGCTGGAAGTGACAGACAATTTTAAATTTGGAAGTGAATGCCATGGTAGTTGGGCATAGTTTAAATCTTTTCCTCCCCACCAACTGTTCCTCTCATTTGCCTGAAAATCTTCGAGTTCACGCTTGACCTGTTTTCTCTATTTTCTTTTGTTTCTTGCTTTCTCAACTCTGCTCAGCCTCACACTTCTGCCACAGTCACCAATGCCCTTAATGTAACTTAGAATAGTATAGAAACCTGCGTTCTGTAGGGCAGCGGGAAGCTCATCATTGGGGCCACAAGCTGCATGCCACATGTCATCCCACCCCCATGTCCCTTGGGAAGGTCTGAGTCAAGGGCCAGAGGCAGCCCTAACAGGACTTTCCCTGAGTTTTGGGGAGGTGAATTCCCAGAGAACTCAGCTCCCTGCGAGGTCAGACTGGGCTGGACATGCCACGGACCCACCCTTCTGGGAAGGGCCAGGTGGATGCCTCCTCAGCCAGAACTTGGAACAGACTCATGGCCAACCAAGTGAGTTCAATGAGGTGAGGCACCCCACCCAAGGGGCCTCATAACCCAATCAGACTACTCTCCCCTATCCTCAAAAAAAATAAATAAATAAAAAAGGATAGGAAACCTGTGTTCCCTCAACAGGGAATGGGAAGGCAAATGTTTTCTTAGGGTGTCACTATTGTTTCTTCTTTTCTTATTAAAAAGGTGTTGAACAGCCCCTGCAAGTCAAGTTTAAAGATTTTGGACTACAGAGTTATATTATGAAAGTATTCATTGCAGCATGAGGACAGAACAAAAGAGAAGTGAAACAGAGAGTAGAAGCAATAAGAACAGTAGGAAAAGACAAGATGGGAAAAGACAAGGGGAAGACCAGGAGCTGGGAGTGTGCTAATGCAGCGAACTCCAGAAACATGGTGGGAGTGAACAGCTACCAACCAGGGCTTCCCCTTCTTTTTTCTCTAAACATGACTATGTACGCATTCACATTTCTTTTTGTTTTAATTCAATACCATTAACTCATTAACCCATATTATTTTGCTGGTGAGGCATTAGAGACTTGGAAGTGAGCCCAAAATATTCTAGTAAGAATACTTGGTATACCTGAGAGTGCTTGTGATGCTAGAAAGAAGAGAGTGTTAGGCTGCCAGAGGTATTTGTTGTAATAAACTTGGTAGTGCAGGTCATGTAGCACAATGAAACCTCAGTTATTTGGCCTACAGGTAGAGAAAAATAAGTTCAGAACAGGCACTTCCAGGACTAGGGAAACTTAGCCGGAGAATTGGCCTACACATAACATGGCAGGAATCTGATTCAGGGTCCAAGTTTAATGGAGCAAATTTGTTCCCCATCTGAGGCTGAGTTGATATACCAAGATTAAAATTAAATGGTTGGGACCCAGCAGCTGAAGTTATCCAGTAGCAGTACTACTCAGAGACAGATGTATGAGATTGTGTGGTTTCTGGAGTGGGGAGGTCCATCTGATTTGAAGCAGATTCTAGCCAGTTGCTTGAGAGA
>NW_007219642.1:0-772 GCF_000164805.1 Carlito syrichta | reverse complement strand
TTCCATACAAGTGTACATAGTAGTCTCTAACGATCTTTGTATTTCTCAGGGTCAGATGTGACTCATCTTCCGTGTTTCTGATTGTGTTTATTTGGGCTTTTTCTCTCTTTTTCTTGGCCCGTCTAGCTAGGTGACCGTCAATCTTGTTTATCCTTTCGAAGAACCAGCTTTTTGTCTCATTGATTTTTTGTATTATCTTTTTGTCTTCTATGTCCTGGATTTGGGCTTTTATTTTGGAGATCTGAATTCTTCTGCTCAAGTTAGGGTTTTTGTGGTCTTGCTTTTCCAGCTTCCATAGGTGGCTTGTTAGGCTATTAATTTGTGATCCTTCCATTTTCTTCATGTGTGTTTGTAGGGATATAAATTCCTCTCTTATTACAACTTTCATGGCATCCCAGAGATTTTGTTAAGATGTTTCCTCATTTTCATTTGTTTCCAGGTACCTTTTAATATCTGTTTTGATTTCATCATTGACCCGGGAATTGTTTAGCATCATGCTGTTTAGTGTCCATGTCTTTGTGGGTTTTAGGGGGACCTTGTTGGTGTTGATGTTTATTTTTATTCCACTGTGGTCTGAGAAGGTACATGGTAAAATTTCAGTTCTTTTAAATTTGCTTATACTTGATTTATGGCCAAGAATGTGGTCAATCTTAGAGTATGTTCCATGCGGTGATGAGTAGAATGTATATTCTGTGGTTTTTGGATGGAGTGTTCTGTAGGTATTAATTAAGTCCATTTGGTCAAGTGTCACATTGAGGTTTTGGATCTCGTG
>NW_007219641.1:0-763 GCF_000164805.1 Carlito syrichta | reverse complement strand
TGGGCTTGCAGGGAGTTCTCAAACATTCTGAGTGAAGGACCAGGTTATAGCTGGGTATGGGTTGGTACTGGCGGAACATAGGGCTTTAGGTATTTACCAAAAAGTAGTTTAATGTTTTAAAAAATGGTGTGTTTTTGGTAATTTCCATCTGCCATTATTGCTGACTTTTAAACTATTAATATTTGTTATCTATCCTTGTGGCACAAAGAGATCATGAAACCAGATGAAGCCATAGTCGCCATCTGTCTGGCTCAGGAAGGCTCACAAGGTTATTTGGATTCATTACTGAAAATACTGCTTTACCTTCCAGGAGCATCCCCTTTCTCATCAAACCACACTTCCTCTCCAGACACGCCGATGAATGAGGACTTGATGAGGAAGTCCAGGAGCTTGCTGCCATCGATGGGCTTCATGGCATCACAGAGGCCCACGTGGCCAGGGCAGAGGGCATGGTGCATGTTCTGCAGTCCATGTGCCATGGCATAGATGGCGTTGATGACAAAGCCCATCTTACTGTCCTGGACATAGTTTTCTTCTAAGCTTTCATTGCCTGTAACAATAAAAGTAGATCACTACCAAGGTCACAAGAATAAAGAATAGGGCTGCATGTTTACTTCTCAAATGCTTTTCAGGGCTCTCAGAGGAAGGGAAAGAGTAATGACATCGGCAAAATCCAGGTCCACCGGGGCAAGCTTAGTTCTTATAGCGAGGTCTACGGGATTCTACCTGCAAATGGTTTATTCAGTTTCATTTTCTCTACTCA
>NW_007219640.1:0-4888 GCF_000164805.1 Carlito syrichta | reverse complement strand
GAATCTCTTTACATTGTATTTTATTGAAATGACATTCTGGAAAATAGCTCTCTTTGCCTGAATGAGTCCTGGGAATAACACAGTCCTTTCTTGGATCAACCTCCTTAGTGAGGTGACTTTTCTTCAAATTGTAGTGTACATCAGAATAATGTAGGGTGTGAAGGGCTTCTAAAGAATGCAGACTTCTGGGAATTGCTGCAACAGATTCTGATGAGTCAAATACTCAGCCCAGAAATCTATAGGTTTAACAAATAGTCCAGTTGTTTCTAATACATATACCACCATGAATAAATGCCTTTCTAGAGAATTTCATTTTCTTTACAGTGACTTCATTTGTCCAATCAGAAAGCACATTTTGATATCAAATGTTAATTTACCTCAGTTGTGGAAAGTACAGATTGAGGCAGTGGTTTTTATTCTTACCGTGTTGGTGTTCAAGTTGTTGTTTTTGGATTTTTGTTGGTAACAGATTTTTAGTAAGAGCAGGTAATTTTTTAGATGGATTCTATTTGGACTCAAAAATAAGGAATGGCTAAAAATAAATTCTTGAGCCAGTCAACCTGAATTTGAATCAAAGCTTCCAAAATACTGGCTTTAGGATCTCTGAGAAGTTATTTAACCTTTTTAAGACTTGATTTCTCACTTGATAAGAGGGTATAACAGTAAGTATCACACAGAAACATAGTGAGAATATTAATAAAATGAGATTATCTGCAGGTAGTGCTGGTACCTTGTGAAAGCCCAGGGCTCCTCCCATTCTTGAGGACAGTATGTAGACAGTATGTAAGTGCCATGTCTTAACATAGCAAGTGTACAGAGTTATGATTCCTCCTGCATTTCTTCAAAGGAATATATGGAAGATTACATGGGTAGTCATACTGCAGGGAATAGCTGGACATACTGGGAACAATTATGCAGAGTCCAAGGTGCCTTGGTACCTGGGGACCTAAAGCACTTTCATGAGCTCCTCCTATAGTGGGAGGTTTGAAGGCCAAGAGCATCTCAAACTGAGTTCAGTGAGTTCATAGAAGATTGCAGTGATCATTTTCCTACCCCTAAGTATATGCTAGAATCAGCATATTTGATATCTTAACAACATAGAATTTTGCAATCCATGAACATGGTATAACTATTATTTTGTATATTTCTTTAATTTCTCTCCTCAAACTGTTTCAGTTTTTCGTGTGGCGGTTTTGTACACCTTTTGTTAAATTTACAAAAAGTGGACAGATGCAGTGGCTCAAACCTGTAATCTCAGCACTTTGAGAGGCCGAGGTAAGGGGATTGCCTGAGCCCTTAAGTTCGAGACCAGTCTTGGAAACTTGGCGAGACCTCTCTCTACAATAAGTCAAAAAATTAGCCAGGGGTGGTAGCATGCATCCTCATTTCCAGCTACTTGGAAGGCTGAGGCTGAAGGATTGCTGGAGTTCAGTAGGCTAATGTTAGGGTGGTTGTGAGCATGCCACTGCACTCCAGCCTAGGCAACAAAGTGAGACTCCAACTCAAAAAAATAAAATAAAATTTACCCCAAGTGCTTTATGATTTTTATACCACTCTAAATGGCATTTAAAAGAATTCTTTTGTATTAATATTTTTTTTTACAAATCTCTGCTAATATAGTATAGAAATACAATTGTTTGTGTTTCTTGACCAAATATCATGCCATCATACTACTTTTATTTTTTAATGCAGAAAGTTGTTTTATAGATTTCTCGGAATTTTATATGTAAATTGCAATGACTCTGAGAAGAAAGGCAATTTTACATCTTCCTTTTCAATTGTTGGGATGTTTTCTCTCGATTTTGCCTCACACATTATCTAGGTCATTCAGCACAATGCTGAATAGAAATGGGGAGATGCTACATCCTTTCCTTGATTGTGATTTTAAGTGAAGTATTAGATGACTATTTTTAGTTGGTGCTTTATAAAAGTTGAAATTGTTCTCTTCTATTCTTAGTTTGCTAAGAGTGCTTATCATGAATATTTGTAGCATTTTGGCAAATGTTATGTCTGCATCTATTGAGATTATCACATGGATTTTTCACTTTTGCTTTTCAAGGTGGAAAATTACATTGCTTTGTGAATGTCAAACTTTTTCACATTTCTGAGATAAAAGCCACTTGGTCATGATGTATTTTATTTTTACATATTGCTGGATTTCATGCGGCAATGTTTAAAGATTTTTCCACTTATCAGCTCAAGTACCACCAGTCACAATTTTGTCCTCTGTAAAATATATTGAGTAGATTTTAACAATGATATCCTTGTAACAAACTTTACTTGACAATTAGTTGCCAAGTAAAATTAACTAGTTTGAACAATATAATCTTGGCCATTTTTATCACTATTTACCTATAAAAGAATAATTTTATACAGTTCAATTTAATACATTAAACCTAAAATTTTATTTCAGAAAGTCTCCTACCACCTTGACAACTGGAGGTAATTTTATGGACCTGCTTTTAAATCTGAACTGGAATAAAACTGTGGTGGAATATACACTGGCTTTGGAATTTTGTGCATACTACTTATAAGGATCAATTTCTGTATAAAATGGGGGTAGAAAGCATAGCTACTTTGTGGGGTAGTTTTCAGAAAATGAAATACTTGGCATGTTCCTTAGAAATAATGAACATTCAGTAAATGGTCATTGTTATTAACATTATCATTATTATCACTAAGTCATATTTTCCTTTAAGATATCCTAGATGTGATGGTTGAAAATGAATTGTACATTCATTTTTCAAGTGTATTGCAAAGACAAAGTTTTTTTTCAAATAAAAGAATCTTTATGTTTTTATCCCAGTTACTTGCAAATGGACTCTACAAAATGTTTTTGACCTTTTGCATAAATAATTTGTTCTTGAGTTACTGATCACAATGTGTGCAAAGATTAATATGAAACAAATCTAAAATACATATAATACAGTGTGATTCTATTAATCCCATTATGCAAGTCCCAATTAAGTCAATGAGAAATATGTTAATACACACACAAACACACACACACACACACACACACACACACACACACACACAAACCCAGGCAAAGTATGAACAAATAATACATACAAATAAAAAAAAGGACAAGAAAACACATTAAAATGTTCCTATTGCTTTAGCAATGAGATATCTAAATTAGAAGAGCAGCAAAGCATAATTTTCACTACCAAATCAATGTGATCAAAAAGCATAATAACCCCTTGTTAGCACAAATTCAGGGAAATGGACATTTATATACTTATGAAAAAGCTGCAAATCAGTGAAAACTTTATGGATGGCAGTGGTCAGTACCTGTGAAGGCAATAAATGCTCAAGTATTTCAACCCCAAATTCCACTTTTAAAAACATCCCAAGGCAATAAGCGTAATGATTTCTATCAAAGGAACTTTATCCCTAAAAGGCATAATATGTGCAAAAGATATATAACCTAATGTCTAATAGTAGAAAAATAGCCATATAAATCATGATAACATCAGAAAGAATATATAATATTCTTTTCTGGAAGAATATATAATACATATTAGCAAGGACAAATGTCCAAGTAACAATAACATAATGTAGTATAGGATTCTATTTTTAAAATGTATGTATAGGTTTTCAGTTTATTAATGCTGTTTCTGTGTGGTGAAAAACAGGATATTTTCCTCTTCCTCATACTTTTAGCACTTTATAATAACCATACATTATTTTTAATAATTTAGGAGTCGTGGGCACATATTTTGAGAATTGGATTGTGATAGTCAGACTTCTGGAGGCTCTAGGTTTCTCTCCCAAGTGTAATACCTATTTGAATAAAATTATGATGCAATGTATATAGCATTTGTCTTGTATTAAAGATTAATTAGGGAAGGTGTTTAAGCTAACTGGAATCTATAACCTTCATCTAACTGGGGAAAAGTAAATGGTTTTTCCACAATGTAGCACAATATATAAAAATGGAAGATGTTGCTAGTCTGATGGAGGGTTTATTAGCTGGGCCATGCATTAATAAGATCACCAGAGTCTGTGCCAGGGAGTCAGAATCAGGTGCAGAGGAAATCACAGCATTAGCTTGAATGGCCTTTGATTGCAAAACCAAATATGAATTATTTTTATAAAGTAATTGATTAACCTAGTTTTACAAAAGCTCTTTTAGTGCCTACAAAATTAATCTCCTGGCATTGAGTATCCGTTAAGGAGAAAGATCTGATTTCCTGGTGTGTTCACAGTTTGTGTTGTTGGTAACCGCACTCTATGTATGGTCTATCAATAATAACACAGAACAAGAGGTTTATAATAATAAACATATTCTTTTTGACTATATTCTTCTTCTGAGATATGTTTTGAATACTTCATGATGTATATTAGTTGCTTTGTCTAAAATATTCAGATTTTCAAGAAAAACGTGTGCCTTCATAATTTTAGACGATGCTTTTTTTAAACAAATAATAGGTGATAAAACCCATAACATCTTAATTTCCTCGTGTAAGATAGGTATAACAGTGCGTACATGATAGAATACTAAATACAATCACATAGAGAAAGCTGTTAGCATAATCTCTTTCCACTACTTTTATAGGAATTATCAAAACTTTTCAAGTCATTTAATTGGCATTGTTATACTTTCCAGTCTATAAAACCGCCCAATAAAATATAGTAAAATTTATCCCCATGTAAAATTTGTGTCTCAATTCTACCATACCAGTGGAAGAATAGATTTATGAACTAAAGAAAGACTGTGTATGTTTACTAAGGGTAGGAGTCTTGCTCTCTCTCTCTCTGTCTCTCTCTCTCTTTCTCTCTCTCTCTCTCTCCCCCTCACCCCTCTCCCCAAGATACTGAAAATGATAAATTCTATGTATTTCCACACTCAGCATGGTGTGTTTATCAGCTGGACACATCGGCA
>NW_007219639.1:0-4789 GCF_000164805.1 Carlito syrichta | reverse complement strand
CCTCCTTAGTGAGGTGACTTTTCTTCAAATTGTAGTGTACATCAGAATAATGTAGGGTGTGAAGGGCTTCTAAAGAATGCAGACTTCTGGGAATTGCTGCAACAGATTCTGATGAGTCAAATACTCAGCCCAGAAATCTATAGGTTTAACAAATAGTCCAGTTGTTTCTAATACATATACCACCATGAATAAATGCCTTTCTAGAGAATTTCATTTTCTTTACAGTGACTTCATTTGTCCAATCAGAAAGCACATTTTGATATCAAATGTTAATTTACCTCAGTTGTGGAAAGTACAGATTGAGGCAGTGGTTTTTATTCTTACCGTGTTGGTGTTCAAGTTGTTGTTTTTGGATTTTTGTTGGTAACAGATTTTTAGTAAGAGCAGGTAATTTTTTAGATGGATTCTATTTGGACTCAAAAATAAGGAATGGCTAAAAATAAATTCTTGAGCCAGTCAACCTGAATTTGAATCAAAGCTTCCAAAATACTGGCTTTAGGATCTCTGAGAAGTTATTTAACCTTTTTAAGACTTGATTTCTCACTTGATAAGAGGGTATAACAGTAAGTATCACACAGAAACATAGTGAGAATATTAATAAAATGAGATTATCTGCAGGTAGTGCTGGTACCTTGTGAAAGCCCAGGGCTCCTCCCATTCTTGAGGACAGTATGTAGACAGTATGTAAGTGCCATGCCTTAACATAGCAAGTGTACAGAGTTATGATTCCTCCTGCATTTCTTCAAAGGAATATATGGAAGATTACATGGGCAGTCATACTGCAGGGAATAGCTGGACATACTGGGAACAATTATGCAGAGTCCAAGGTGCCTTGGTACCTGGGGACCTAAAGCACTTTCATGAGCTCCTCCTATAGTGGGAGGTTTGAAGGCCAAGAGCATCTCAAACTGAGTTCAGTGAGTTCATAGAAGATTGCAGTGATCATTTTCCTACCCCTAAGTATATGCTAGAATCAGCATATTTGATATCTTAACAACATAGAATTTTGCAATCCATGAACATGGTATAACTATTATTTTGTATATTTCTTTAATTTCTCTCCTCAAACTGTTTCAGTTTTTCGTGTGGCGGTTTTGTACACCTTTTGTTAAATTTACAAAAAGTGGACAGATGCAGTGGCTCAAACCTGTAATCTCAGCACTTTGAGAGGCCGAGGTAAGGGGATTGCCTGAGCCCTTAAGTTCGAGACCAGTCTTGGAAACTTGGCGAGACCTCTCTCTACAATAAGTCAAAAAATTAGCCAGGGGTGGTAGCATGCATCCTCATTTCCAGCTACTTGGAAGGCTGAGGCTGAAGGATTGCTGGAGTTCAGTAGGCTAATGTTAGGGTGGTTGTGAGCATGCCACTGCACTCCAGCCTAGGCAACAAAGTGAGACTCCAACTCAAAAAAATAAAATAAAATTTACCCCAAGTGCTTTATGATTTTTATACCACTCTAAATGGCATTTAAAAGAATTCTTTTGTATTAATATTTTTTTTTACAAATCTCTGCTAATATAGTATAGAAATACAATTGTTTGTGTTTCTTGACCAAATATCATGCCATCATACTACTTTTATTTTTTAATGCAGAAAGTTGTTTTATAGATTTCTCGGAATTTTATATGTAAATTGCAATGACTCTGAGAAGAAAGGCAATTTTACATCTTCCTTTTCAATTGTTGGGATGTTTTCTCTCGATTTTGCCTCACACATTATCTAGGTCATTCAGCACAATGCTGAATAGAAATGGGGAGATGCTACATCCTTTCCTTGATTGTGATTTTAAGTGAAGTATTAGATGACTATTTTTAGTTGGTGCTTTATAAAAGTTGAAATTGTTCTCTTCTATTCTTAGTTTGCTAAGAGTGCTTATCATGAATATTTGTAGCATTTTGGCAAATGTTATGTCTGCATCTATTGAGATTATCACATGGATTTTTCACTTTTGCTTTTCAAGGTGGAAAATTACATTGCTTTGTGAATGTCAAACTTTTTCACATTTCTGAGATAAAAGCCACTTGGTCATGATGTATTTTATTTTTACATATTGCTGGATTTCATGCGGCAATGTTTAAAGATTTTTCCACTTATCAGCTCAAGTACCACCAGTCACAATTTTGTCCTCTGTAAAATATATTGAGTAGATTTTAACAATGATATCCTTGTAACAAACTTTACTTGACAATTAGTTGCCAAGTAAAATTAACTAGTTTGAACAATATAATCTTGGCCATTTTTATCACTATTTACCTATAAAAGAATAATTTTATACAGTTCAATTTAATACATTAAACCTAAAATTTTATTTCAGAAAGTCTCCTACCACCTTGACAACTGGAGGTAATTTTATGGACCTGCTTTTAAATCTGAACTGGAATAAAACTGTGGTGGAATATACACTGGCTTTGGAATTTTGTGCATACTACTTATAAGGATCAATTTCTGTATAAAATGGGGGTAGAAAGCATAGCTACTTTGTGGGGTAGTTTTCAGAAAATGAAATACTTGGCATGTTCCTTAGAAATAATGAACATTCAGTAAATGGTCATTGTTATTAACATTATCATTATTATCACTAAGTCATATTTTCCTTTAAGATATCCTAGATGTGATGGTTGAAAATGAATTGTACATTCATTTTTCAAGTGTATTGCAAAGACAAAGTTTTTTTTCAAATAAAAGAATCTTTATGTTTTTATCCCAGTTACTTGCAAATGGACTCTACAAAATGTTTTTGACCTTTTGCATAAATAATTTGTTCTTGAGTTACTGATCACAATGTGTGCAAAGATTAATATGAAACAAATCTAAAATACATATAATACAGTGTGATTCTATTAATCCCATTATGCAAGTCCCAATTAAGTCAATGAGAAATATGTTAATACACACACAAACACACACACACACACACACACACACACACACACACACACAAACCCAGGCAAAGTATGAACAAATAATACATACAAATAAAAAAAAGGACAAGAAAACACATTAAAATGTTCCTATTGCTTTAGCAATGAGATATCTAAATTAGAAGAGCAGCAAAGCATAATTTTCACTACCAAATCAATGTGATCAAAAAGCATAATAACCCCTTGTTAGCACAAATTCAGGGAAATGGACATTTATATACTTATGAAAAAGCTGCAAATCAGTGAAAACTTTATGGATGGCAGTGGTCAGTACCTGTGAAGGCAATAAATGCTCAAGTATTTCAACCCCAAATTCCACTTTTAAAAACATCCCAAGGCAATAAGCGTAATGATTTCTATCAAAGGAACTTTATCCCTAAAAGGCATAATATGTGCAAAAGATATATAACCTAATGTCTAATAGTAGAAAAATAGCCATATAAATCATGATAACATCAGAAAGAATATATAATATTCTTTTCTGGAAGAATATATAATACATATTAGCAAGGACAAATGTCCAAGTAACAATAACATAATGTAGTATAGGATTCTATTTTTAAAATGTATGTATAGGTTTTCAGTTTATTAATGCTGTTTCTGTGTGGTGAAAAACAGGATATTTTCCTCTTCCTCATATTTTTAGCACTTTATAATAACCATACATTATTTTTAATAATTTAGGAGTCGTGGGCACATATTTTGAGAATTGGATTGTGATAGTCAGACTTCTGGAGGCTCTAGGTTTCTCTCCCAAGTGTAATACCTATTTGAATAAAATTATGATGCAATGTATATAGCATTTGTCTTGTATTAAAGATTAATTAGGGAAGGTGTTTAAGCTAACTGGAATCTATAACCTTCATCTAACTGGGGAAAAGTAAATGGTTTTTCCACAATGTAGCACAATATATAAAAATGGAAGATGTTGCTAGTCTGATGGAGGGTTTATTAGCTGGGCCATGCATTAATAAGATCACCAGAGTCTGTGCCAGGGAGTCAGAATCAGGTGCAGAGGAAATCACAGCATTAGCTTGAATGGCCTTTGATTGCAAAACCAAATATGAATTATTTTTATAAAGTAATTGATTAACCTAGTTTTACAAAAGCTCTTTTAGTGCCTACAAAATTAATCTCCTGGCATTGAGTATCCGTTAAGGAGAAAGATCTGATTTCCTGGTGTGTTCACAGTTTGTGTTGTTGGTAACCGCACTCTATGTATGGTCTATCAATAATAACACAGAACAAGAGGTTTATAATAATAAACATATTCTTTTTGACTATATTCTTCTTCTGAGATATGTTTTGAATACTTCATGATGTATATTAGTTGCTTTGTCTAAAATATTCAGATTTTCAAGAAAAACGTGTGCCTTCATAATTTTAGACGATGCTTTTTTTAAACAAATAATAGGTGATAAAACCCATAACATCTTAATTTCCTCGTGTAAGATAGGTATAACAGTGCGTACATGATAGAATACTAAATACAATCACATAGAGAAAGCTGTTAGCATAATCTCTTTCCACTACTTTTATAGGAATTATCAAAACTTTTCAAGTCATTTAATTGGCATTGTTATACTTTCCAGTCTATAAAACCGCCCAATAAAATATAGTAAAATTTATCCCCATGTAAAATTTGTGTCTCAATTCTACCATACCAGTGGAAGAATAGATTTATGAACTAAAGAAAGACTGTGTATGTTTACTAAGGGTAGGAGTCTTGCTCTCTCTCTCTCTGTCTCTCTCTCTCTTTCTCTCTCTCTCTCTCTCCCCCTCACCCCTCTCCCCAAGATACTGAAAATGATAAATTCTATGTATTTCCACACTCAGCATGGTGTGTTTATCAGCTGGACACATCGGCA
>NW_007219638.1:0-759 GCF_000164805.1 Carlito syrichta | reverse complement strand
ATATACCACCATGAATAAATGCCTTTCTAGAGAATTTCATTTTCTTTACAGTGACTTCATTTGTCCAATCAGAAAGCACATTTTGATATCAAATGTTAATTTACTCAGTTGTGGAAAGTACAGATTGAGGCAGTGGTTTTTATTCTTACTGTGTTGGTGTTCAAGTTGTTGTTTTTGGATTTTTGTTGGTAACAGATTTTTAGTAAGAGCAGGTAATTTTTTAGATGGATTCTATTTGGACTCAAAAATAAGGAATGGCTAAAAATAAATTCTTGAGCCGGTCAACCTGAATTTGAATCAAACCTTCCAAAATACTGGCTTTAGGATCTCTGAGAAGTTATTTAACCTTTTTAAGACTTGATTTCTCACTTGATAAGAGGGTATAACAGTAAGTATCACACAGAAACATAGAGAGAATATTAATAAAATGAGATTATCTGCAGGTAGTGCTGGTACCTTGTGAAAGCCCAGGGCTCCTCCCATTCTTGAGGACAGTATGTAGACAGTATTTAAGTGCCATGTCTTAACATAGCAAGTGTACAGAGTTATGATTCCTCCTGCATTTCTTCAAAGGAATATATGGAAGATTACATGGGTAGTCATACTGCAGGGAATAGCTGGACATACTGGGAACAATTATGCAGAGTCCAAGGTGCCTTGGTACCTGGGGACCTAAAGCACTTTCATGAGCTCCTCCTATAGTGGGAGGTTTGAAGGCCAAGAGCATCTCAAACTGAGTTCAGTGAGTCCATAGAAGAT
>NW_007219637.1:0-4550 GCF_000164805.1 Carlito syrichta | reverse complement strand
CCAATCAGAAAGCACATTTTGATATCAAATGTAATTTACCTCAGTTGTGGAAAGTACAGATTGAGGCAGTGGTTTTTATTCTTACTGTGTTGGTGTTCAAGTTGTTGTTTTTGGATTTTTGTTGGTAACAGATTTTTAGTAAGAGCAGGTAATTTTTTAGATGGATTCTATTTGGACTCAAAAATAAGGAATGGCTAAAAATAAATTCTTGAGCCGGTCAACCTGAATTTGAATCAAACCTTCCAAAATACTGGCTTTAGGATCTCTGAGAAGTTATTTAACCTTTTTAAGACTTGATTTCTCACTTGATAAGAGGGTATAACAGTAAGTATCACACAGAAACATAGAGAGAATATTAATAAAATGAGATTATCTGCAGGTAGTGCTGGTACCTTGTGAAAGCCCAGGGCTCCTCCCATTCTTGAGGACAGTATGTAGACAGTATTTAAGTGCCATGTCTTAACATAGCAAGTGTACAGAGTTATGATTCCTCCTGCATTTCTTCAAAGGAATATATGGAAGATTACATGGGTAGTCATACTGCAGGGAATAGCTGGACATACTGGGAACAATTATGCAGAGTCCAAGGTGCCTTGGTACCTGGGGACCTAAAGCACTTTCATGAGCTCCTCCTATAGTGGGAGGTTTGAAGGCCAAGAGCATCTCAAACTGAGTTCAGTGAGTCCATAGAAGATTGCAGTGATCATTTTCCTACACCTAAATATATGCTAGAATCAGCATATTTGATATCTTAACAACATAGAATTTTGCAATCCATGAACATGGTATAACTATTATTTTGTATATTTCTTTAATTTCTCTCCTCAAACTGTTTCAGTTTTTCGTGTGGCGGTTTTGTACACCTTTTGTTAAATTTACAAAAAGTGGACAGATGCAGTGGCTCAAACCTGTAATCTCAGCACTTTGAGAGGCCGAGGTAAGGGGATTGCCTGAGCCCTTAAGTTCGAGACCAGTCTTGGAAACTTGGCGAGACCTCTCTCTACAATAAGTCAAAAAATTAGCCAGGGGTGGTAGCATGCATCCTCATTTCCAGCTACTTGGAAGGCTGAGGCTGAAGGATTGCTGGAGTTCAGTAGGCTAATGTTAGGGTGGTTGTGAGCATGCCACTGCACTCCAGCCTAGGCAACAAAGTGAGACTCCAACTCAAAAAAATAAAATAAAATTTACCCCAAGTGCTTTATGATTTTTATACCACTCTAAATGGCATTTAAAAGAATTCTTTTGTATTAATATTTTTTTTTACAAATCTCTGCTAATATAGTATAGAAATACAATTGTTTGTGTTTCTTGACCAAATATCATGCCATCATACTACTTTTATTTTTTAATGCAGAAAGTTGTTTTATAGATTTCTCGGAATTTTATATGTAAATTGCAATGACTCTGAGAAGAAAGGCAATTTTACATCTTCCTTTTCAATTGTTGGGATGTTTTCTCTCGATTTTGCCTCACACATTATCTAGGTCATTCAGCACAATGCTGAATAGAAATGGGGAGATGCTACATCCTTTCCTTGATTGTGATTTTAAGTGAAGTATTAGATGACTATTTTTAGTTGGTGCTTTATAAAAGTTGAAATTGTTCTCTTCTATTCTTAGTTTGCTAAGAGTGCTTATCATGAATATTTGTAGCATTTTGGCAAATGTTATGTCTGCATCTATTGAGATTATCACATGGATTTTTCACTTTTGCTTTTCAAGGTGGAAAATTACATTGCTTTGTGAATGTCAAACTTTTTCACATTTCTGAGATAAAAGCCACTTGGTCATGATGTATTTTATTTTTACATATTGCTGGATTTCATGCGGCAATGTTTAAAGATTTTTCCACTTATCAGCTCAAGTACCACCAGTCACAATTTTGTCCTCTGTAAAATATATTGAGTAGATTTTAACAATGATATCCTTGTAACAAACTTTACTTGACAATTAGTTGCCAAGTAAAATTAACTAGTTTGAACAATATAATCTTGGCCATTTTTATCACTATTTACCTATAAAAGAATAATTTTATACAGTTCAATTTAATACATTAAACCTAAAATTTTATTTCAGAAAGTCTCCTACCACCTTGACAACTGGAGGTAATTTTATGGACCTGCTTTTAAATCTGAACTGGAATAAAACTGTGGTGGAATATACACTGGCTTTGGAATTTTGTGCATACTACTTATAAGGATCAATTTCTGTATAAAATGGGGATAGAAAGCATAGCTACTTTGTGGGGTAGTTTTCAGAAAATGAAATACTTGGCATGTTCCTTAGAAATAATGAACATTCAGTAAATGGTCATTGTTATTAACATTATCATTATTATCACTAAGTCATATTTTCCTTTAAGATATCCTAGATGTGATGGTTGAAAATGAATTGTACATTCATTTTTCAAGTGTATTGCAAAGACAAAGTTTTTTTTCAAATAAAAGAATCTTTATGTTTTTATCCCAGTTACTTGCAAATGGACTCTACAAAATGTTTTTGACCTTTTGCATAAATAATTTGTTCTTGAGTTACTGATCACAATGTGTGCAAAGATTAATATGAAACAAATCTAAAATACATATAATACAGTGTGATTCTATTAATCCCATTATGCAAGTCCCAATTAAGTCAATGAGAAATATGTTAATACACACACAAACACACACACACACACACACACACACACACACACACACACAAACCCAGGCAAAGTATGAACAAATAATACATACAAATAAAAAAAAGGACAAGAAAACACATTAAAATGTTCCTATTGCTTTAGCAATGAGATATCTAAATTAGAAGAGCAGCAAAGCATAATTTTCACTACCAAATCAATGTGATCAAAAAGCCTAATAACCCCTTGTTAGCACAAATTCAGGGAAATGGACATTTATATACTTATGAAAAAGCTGCAAATCAGTGAAAACTTTATGGATGGCAGTGGTCAGTACCTGTGAAGGCAATAAATGCTCAAGTATTTCAACCCCAAATTCCACTTTTAAAAACATCCCAAGGCAATAAGCGTAATGATTTCTATCAAAGGAACTTTATCCCTAAAAGGCATAATATGTGCAAAAGATATATAACCTAATGTCTAATAGTAGAAAAATAGCCATATAAATCATGATAACATCAGAAAGAATATATAATATTCTTTTCTGGAAGAATATATAATACATATTAGCAAGGACAAATGTCCAAGTAACAATAACATAATGTAGTATAGGATTCTATTTTTAAAATGTATGTATAGGTTTTCAGTTTATTAATGCTGTTTCTGTGTGGTGAAAAACAGGATATTTTCCTCTTCCTCATACTTTTAGCACTTTATAATAACCATACATTATTTTTAATAATTTAGGAGTCGTGGGCACATATTTTGAGAATTGGATTGTGATAGTCAGACTTCTGGAGGCTCTAGGTTTCTCTCCCAAGTGTAATACCTATTTGAATAAAATTATGATGCAATGTATATAGCATTTGTCTTGTATTAAAGATTAATTAGGGAAGGTGTTTAAGCTAACTGGAATCTATAACCTTCATCTAACTGGGGAAAAGTAAATGGTTTTTCCACAATGTAGCACAATATATAAAAATGGAAGATGTTGCTAGTCTGATGGAGGGTTTATTAGCTGGGCCATGCATTAATAAGATCACCAGAGTCTGTGCCAGGGAGTCAGAATCAGGTGCAGAGGAAATCACAGCATTAGCTTGAATGGCCTTTGATTGCAAAACCAAATATGAATTATTTTTATAAAGTAATTGATTAACCTAGTTTTACAAAAGCTCTTTTAGTGCCTACAAAATTAATCTCCTGGCATTGAGTATCCGTTAAGGAGAAAGATCTGATTTCCTGGTGTGTTCACAGTTTGTGTTGTTGGTAACCGCACTCTATGTATGGTCTATCAATAATAACACAGAACAAGAGGTTTATAATAATAAACATATTCTTTTTGACTATATTCTTCTTCTGAGATATGTTTTGAATACTTCATGATGTATATTAGTTGCTTTGTCTAAAATATTCAGATTTTCAAGAAAAACGTGTGCCTTCATAATTTTAGACGATGCTTTTTTTAAACAAATAATAGGTGATAAAACCCATAACATCTTAATTTCCTCGTGTAAGATAGGTATAACAGTGCGTACATGATAGAATACTAAATACAATCACATAGAGAAAGCTGTTAGCATAATCTCTTTCCACTACTTTTATAGGAATTATCAAAACTTTTCAAGTCATTTAATTGGCATTGTTATACTTTCCAGTCTATAAAACCGCCCAATAAAATATAGTAAAATTTATCCCCATGTAAAATTTGTGTCTCAATTCTACCATACCAGTGGAAGAATAGATTTATGAACTAAAGAAAGACTGTGTATGTTTACTAAGGGTAGGAGTCTTGCTCTCTCTCTCTCTGTCTCTCTCTCTCTTTCTCTCTCTCTCTCTCTCCCCCTCACCCCTCTCCCCAAGATACTGAAAATGATAAATTCTATGTATTTCCACACTCAGCATGGTGTGTTTATCAGCTGGACACATCGGCA
>NW_007219636.1:0-4296 GCF_000164805.1 Carlito syrichta | reverse complement strand
CTTTAGGATCTCTGAGAAGTTATTTAACCTTTTTAAGACTTGATTTCTCACTTGATAAGAGGGTATAACAGTAAGTATCACACAGAAACACAGAGAGAATATTAATAAAATGAGATTATCTGCAGGTAGTGCTGGTACCTTGTGAAAGCCCAGGGCTCCTCCCATTCTTGAGGACAGTATGTAGACAGTATGTAAGTGCCATGCCTTAACATAGCAAGTGTACAGCATTATGTTTCCTCCTGCATTTCTTCAAAGGAATATATGGAAGATTACATGGGTAGTCATACTGCAGGGAATAGCTGGACATACTGGGAACAATTATGCAGAGTCCAAAGTGCCTTGGTACCTGGGGACCTAAAGCACTTTCATGAGCTCCTCCTATAGTGGGAGGTTTGAAGCCAAGAGCATCTCAAACTGAGTTCAGTGAGTCCATAGAAGATTGCAGTGATCATTTTCCTACCCCTAAGTATATGCTAGAATCAGCATATTTGATATCTTAACAACATAGAATTTTGCAATCCATGAACATGGTATAACTATTATTTTGTATATTTCTTTAATTTCTCTCCTCAAACTGTTTCAGTTTTTCGTGTGGCGCTTTTGTACACCTTTTGTTAAATTTACAAAAAGTGGACAGATGCAGTGGCTCAAACCTGTAATCTCAGCACTTTGAGAGGCCGAGGTAAGGGGATTGCCTGAGCCCTTAAGTTCGAGACCAGTCTTGGAAACTTGGCGAGACCTCTCTCTACAATAAGTCAAAAAATTAGCCAGGGGTGGTAGCATGCATCCTCATTTCCAGCTACTTGGAAGGCTGAGGCTGAAGGATTGCTGGAGTTCAGTAGGCTAATGTTAGGGTGGTTGTGAGCATGCCACTGCACTCCAGCCTAGGCAACAAAGTGAGACTCCAACTCAAAAAAATAAAATAAAATTTACCCCAAGTGCTTTATGATTTTTATACCACTCTAAATGGCATTTAAAAGAATTCTTTTGTATTAATATTTTTTTTTACAAATCTCTGCTAATATAGTATAGAAATACAATTGTTTGTGTTTCTTGACCAAATATCATGCCATCATACTACTTTTATTTTTTAATGCAGAAAGTTGTTTTATAGATTTCTCGGAATTTTATATGTAAATTGCAATGACTCTGAGAAGAAAGGCAATTTTACATCTTCCTTTTCAATTGTTGGGATGTTTTCTCTCGATTTTGCCTCACACATTATCTAGGTCATTCAGCACAATGCTGAATAGAAATGGGGAGATGCTACATCCTTTCCTTGATTGTGATTTTAAGTGAAGTATTAGATGACTATTTTTAGTTGGTGCTTTATAAAAGTTGAAATTGTTCTCTTCTATTCTTAGTTTGCTAAGAGTGCTTATCATGAATATTTGTAGCATTTTGGCAAATGTTATGTCTGCATCTATTGAGATTATCACATGGATTTTTCACTTTTGCTTTTCAAGGTGGAAAATTACATTGCTTTGTGAATGTCAAACTTTTTCACATTTCTGAGATAAAAGCCACTTGGTCATGATGTATTTTATTTTTACATATTGCTGGATTTCATGCGGCAATGTTTAAAGATTTTTCCACTTATCAGCTCAAGTACCACCAGTCACAATTTTGTCCTCTGTAAAATATATTGAGTAGATTTTAACAATGATATCCTTGTAACAAACTTTACTTGACAATTAGTTGCCAAGTAAAATTAACTAGTTTGAACAATATAATCTTGGCCATTTTTATCACTATTTACCTATAAAAGAATAATTTTATACAGTTCAATTTAATACATTAAACCTAAAATTTTATTTCAGAAAGTCTCCTACCACCTTGACAACTGGAGGTAATTTTATGGACCTGCTTTTAAATCTGAACTGGAATAAAACTGTGGTGGAATATACACTGGCTTTGGAATTTTGTGCATACTACTTATAAGGATCAATTTCTGTATAAAATGGGGGTAGAAAGCATAGCTACTTTGTGGGGTAGTTTTCAGAAAATGAAATACTTGGCATGTTCCTTAGAAATAATGAACATTCAGTAAATGGTCATTGTTATTAACATTATCATTATTATCACTAAGTCATATTTTCCTTTAAGATATCCTAGATGTGATGGTTGAAAATGAATTGTACATTCATTTTTCAAGTGTATTGCAAAGACAAAGTTTTTTTTCAAATAAAAGAATCTTTATGTTTTTATCCCAGTTACTTGCAAATGGACTCTACAAAATGTTTTTGACCTTTTGCATAAATAATTTGTTCTTGAGTTACTGATCACAATGTGTGCAAAGATTAATATGAAACAAATCTAAAATACATATAATACAGTGTGATTCTATTAATCCCATTATGCAAGTCCCAATTAAGTCAATGAGAAATATGTTAATACACACACAAACACACACACACACACACACACACACACACACACACACACAAACCCAGGCAAAGTATGAACAAATAATACATACAAATTAAAAAAAAGGACAAGAAAACACATTAAAATGTTCCTATTGCTTTAGCAATGAGATATCTAAATTAGAACAGCAGCAAAGCATAATTTTCACTACCAAATCAATGTGATCAAAAAGCCTAATAACCCCTTGTTAGCACAAATTCAGGGAAATGGACATTTATATACTTATGAAAAAGCTGCAAATCAGTGAAAACTTTATGGATGGCAGTGGTCAGTACATATGAAGGCAATAAATGCTCAAGTATTTCAACCCAAAATTCCACTTTTAAAAACATTCCAAGGCAATAAGCGTAATGATTTCTATCAAAGGAACTTTATCCCTAAAAGGCATAATATGTGCAAAAGATATATAACCTAATGTCTAATAGTAGAAAAATAGCCATATAAATCATGATAACATCAGAAAGAATATATAATATTCTTTTCTGGAAGAATATATAATACGTATTAGCAAGGACAAATGTTCTAGTAACAATAACATAATGTAGCATAGGATTCTATTTTTAAAATGTATGTATAGGTTTTCAGTTTATTAATGCTGTTTCTGTGTGGTGAAAAACAGGATATTTTCCTCTTCCTCATACTTTTAGCACTTTATAATAACCATACATTATTTTTAATAATTTAGGAGTCGTGGGCACATATTTTGAGAATTGGATTGTGATAGTCAGACTTCTGGAGGCTCTAGGTTTCTCTCCCAAGTGTAATACCTATTTGAATAAAATTATGATGCAATGTATATAGCATTTGTCTTGTATTAAAGATTAATTAGGGAAGGTGTTTAAGCTAACTGGAATCTATAACCTTCATCTAACTGGGGAAAAGTAAATGGTTTTTCCACAATGTAGCACAATATATAAAAATGGAAGATGTTGCTAGTCTGATGGAGGGTTTATTAGCTGGGCCATGCATTAATAAGATCACCAGAGTCTGTGCCAGGGAGTCAGAATCAGGTGCAGAGGAAATCACAGCATTAGCTTGAATGGCCTTTGATTGCAAAACCAAATATGAATTATTTTTATAAAGTAATTGATTAACCTAGTTTTACAAAAGCTCTTTTAGTGCCTACAAAATTAATCTCCTGGCATTGAGTATCCGTTAAGGAGAAAGATCTGATTTCCTGGTGTGTTCACAGTTTGTGTTGTTGGTAACCGCACTCTATGTATGGTCTATCAATAATAACACAGAACAAGAGGTTTATAATAATAAACATATTCTTTTTGACTATATTCTTCTTCTGAGATATGTTTTGAATACTTCATGATGTATATTAGTTGCTTTGTCTAAAATATTCAGATTTTCAAGAAAAACGTGTGCCTTCATAATTTTAGACGATGCTTTTTTTAAACAAATAATAGGTGATAAAACCCATAACATCTTAATTTCCTCGTGTAAGATAGGTATAACAGTGCGTACATGATAGAATACTAAATACAATCACATAGAGAAAGCTGTTAGCATAATCTCTTTCCACTACTTTTATAGGAATTATCAAAACTTTTCAAGTCATTTAATTGGCATTGTTATACTTTCCAGTCTATAAAACCGCCCAATAAAATATAGTAAAATTTATCCCCATGTAAAATTTGTGTCTCAATTCTACCATACCAGTGGAAGAATAGATTTATGAACTAAAGAAAGACTGTGTATGTTTACTAAGGGTAGGAGTCTTGCTCTCTCTCTCTCTGTCTCTCTCTCTCTTTCTCTCTCTCTCTCTCTCCCCCTCACCCCTCTCCCCAAGATACTGAAAATGATAAATTCTATGTATTTCCACACTCAGCATGGTGTGTTTATCAGCTGGACACATCGGCA
>NW_007219635.1:0-4376 GCF_000164805.1 Carlito syrichta | reverse complement strand
TTGGACTCAAAAATAAGGAATGGCTAAAAATAAATCTGAGCCGGTCAACCGAATTTGAATCAAACCTTCCAAAATACTGGCTTTAGGATCTCTGAGAAGTTATTAACCTTTTTAAGACTTGATTTCTCACTTGATAAGAGGGTATAACAGTAAGTATCACACAGAAACATAGAGAGAATATTAATAAAATGAGATTATCTGCAGGTAGTGCTGGTACCTTGTGAAAGCCCAGGGCTCCTCCCATTCTTGAGGACAGTATGTAGACAGTATTTAAGTGCCATGTCTTAACATAGCAAGTGTACAGAGTTATGATTCCTCCTGCATTTCTTCAAAGGAATATATGGAAGATTACATGGGTAGTCATACTGCAGGGAATAGCTGGACATACTGGGAACAATTATGCAGAGTCCAAGGTGCCTTGGTACCTGGGGACCTAAAGCACTTTCATGAGCTCCTCCTATAGTGGGAGGTTTGAAGGCCAAGAGCATCTCAAACTGAGTTCAGTGAGTCCATAGAAGATTGCAGTGATCATTTTCCTACACCTAAATATATGCTAGAATCAGCATATTTGATATCTTAACAACATAGAATTTTGCAATCCATGAACATGGTATAACTATTATTTTGTATATTTCTTTAATTTCTCTCCTCAAACTGTTTCAGTTTTTTGTGTGGCGGTTTTGTACACCTTTTGTTAAATTTACAAAAAGTGGACAGATGCAGTGGCTCAAACCTGTAATCTCAGCACTTTGAGAGGTCGAGGTAAGGGGATTGCCTGAGCCCTTAAGTTCGAGACCAGTCTTGGAAACTTGGCGAGACCTCTCTCTACAATAAGTCAAAAAATTAGCCAGGGGTGGTAGCATGCATCCTCATTTCCAGCTACTTGGAAGGCTGAGGCTGAAGGATTGCTGGAGTTCAGTAGGCTAATGTTAGGGTGGTTGTGAGCATGCCACTGCACTCCAGCCTAGGCAACAAAGTGAGACTCCAACTCAAAAAAATAAAATAAAATTTACCCCAAGTGCTTTATGATTTTTATACCACTCTAAATGGCATTTAAAAGAATTCTTTTGTATTAATATTTTTTTTTACAAATCTCTGCTAATATAGTATAGAAATACAATTGTTTGTGTTTCTTGACCAAATATCATGCCATCATACTACTTTTATTTTTTAATGCAGAAAGTTGTTTTATAGATTTCTCGGAATTTTATATGTAAATTGCAATGACTCTGAGAAGAAAGGCAATTTTACATCTTCCTTTTCAATTGTTGGGATGTTTTCTCTCGATTTTGCCTCACACATTATCTAGGTCATTCAGCACAATGCTGAATAGAAATGGGGAGATGCTACATCCTTTCCTTGATTGTGATTTTAAGTGAAGTATTAGATGACTATTTTTAGTTGGTGCTTTATAAAAGTTGAAATTGTTCTCTTCTATTCTTAGTTTGCTAAGAGTGCTTATCATGAATATTTGTAGCATTTTGGCAAATGTTATGTCTGCATCTATTGAGATTATCACATGGATTTTTCACTTTTGCTTTTCAAGGTGGAAAATTACATTGCTTTGTGAATGTCAAACTTTTTCACATTTCTGAGATAAAAGCCACTTGGTCATGATGTATTTTATTTTTACATATTGCTGGATTTCATGCGGCAATGTTTAAAGATTTTTCCACTTATCAGCTCAAGTACCACCAGTCACAATTTTGTCCTCTGTAAAATATATTGAGTAGATTTTAACAATGATATCCTTGTAACAAACTTTACTTGACAATTAGTTGCCAAGTAAAATTAACTAGTTTGAACAATATAATCTTGGCCATTTTTATCACTATTTACCTATAAAAGAATAATTTTATACAGTTCAATTTAATACATTAAACCTAAAATTTTATTTCAGAAAGTCTCCTACCACCTTGACAACTGGAGGTAATTTTATGGACCTGCTTTTAAATCTGAACTGGAATAAAACTGTGGTGGAATATACACTGGCTTTGGAATTTTGTGCATACTACTTATAAGGATCAATTTCTGTATAAAATGGGGGTAGAAAGCATAGCTACTTTGTGGGGTAGTTTTCAGAAAATGAAATACTTGGCATGTTCCTTAGAAATAATGAACATTCAGTAAATGGTCATTGTTATTAACATTATCATTATTATCACTAAGTCATATTTTCCTTTAAGATATCCTAGATGTGATGGTTGAAAATGAATTGTACATTCATTTTTCAAGTGTATTGCAAAGACAAAGTTTTTTTTCAAATAAAAGAATCTTTATGTTTTTATCCCAGTTACTTGCAAATGGACTCTACAAAATGTTTTTGACCTTTTGCATAAATAATTTGTTCTTGAGTTACTGATCACAATGTGTGCAAAGATTAATATGAAACAAATCTAAAATACATATAATACAGTGTGATTCTATTAATCCCATTATGCAAGTCCCAATTAAGTCAATGAGAAATATGTTAATACACACACAAACACACACACACACACACACACACACACACACACACACACAAACCCAGGCAAAGTATGAACAAATAATACATACAAATAAAAAAAAGGACAAGAAAACACATTAAAATGTTCCTATTGCTTTAGCAATGAGATATCTAAATTAGAAGAGCAGCAAAGCATAATTTTCACTACCAAATCAATGTGATCAAAAAGCCTAATAACCCCTTGTTAGCACAAATTCAGGGAAATGGACATTTATATACTTATGAAAAAGCTGCAAATCAGTGAAAACTTTATGGATGGCAGTGGTCAGTACCTGTGAAGGCAATAAATGCTCAAGTATTTCAACCCCAAATTCCACTTTTTAAAAACATCCCAAGGCAATAAGCGTAATGATTTCTATCAAAGGAACTTTATCCCTAAAAGGCATAATATGTGCAAAAGATATATAACCTAATGTCTAATAGTAGAAAAATAGCCATATAAATCATGATAACATCAGAAAGAATATATAATATTCTTTTCTGGAAGAATATATAATACATATTAGCAAGGACAAATGTCCAAGTAACAATAACATAATGTAGTATAGGATTCTATTTTTAAAATGTATGTATAGGTTTTCAGTTTATTAATGCTGTTTCTGTGTGGTGAAAAACAGGATATTTTCCTCTTCCTCATACTTTTAGCACTTTATAATAACCATACATTATTTTTAATAATTTAGGAGTCGTGGGCACATATTTTGAGAATTGGATTGTGATAGTCAGACTTCTGGAGGCTCTAGGTTTCTCTCCCAAGTGTAATACCTATTTGAATAAAATTATGATGCAATGTATATAGCATTTGTCTTGTATTAAAGATTAATTAGGGAAGGTGTTTAAGCTAACTGGAATCTATAACCTTCATCTAACTGGGGAAAAGTAAATGGTTTTTCCACAATGTAGCACAATATATAAAAATGGAAGATGTTGCTAGTCTGATGGAGGGTTTATTAGCTGGGCCATGCATTAATAAGATCACCAGAGTCTGTGCCAGGGAGTCAGAATCAGGTGCAGAGGAAATCACAGCATTAGCTTGAATGGCCTTTGATTGCAAAACCAAATATGAATTATTTTTATAAAGTAATTGATTAACCTAGTTTTACAAAAGCTCTTTTAGTGCCTACAAAATTAATCTCCTGGCATTGAGTATCCGTTAAGGAGAAAGATCTGATTTCCTGGTGTGTTCACAGTTTGTGTTGTTGGTAACCGCACTCTATGTATGGTCTATCAATAATAACACAGAACAAGAGGTTTATAATAATAAACATATTCTTTTTGACTATATTCTTCTTCTGAGATATGTTTTGAATACTTCATGATGTATATTAGTTGCTTTGTCTAAAATATTCAGATTTTCAAGAAAAACGTGTGCCTTCATAATTTTAGACGATGCTTTTTTTAAACAAATAATAGGTGATAAAACCCATAACATCTTAATTTCCTCGTGTAAGATAGGTATAACAGTGCGTACATGATAGAATACTAAATACAATCACATAGAGAAAGCTGTTAGCATAATCTCTTTCCACTACTTTTATAGGAATTATCAAAACTTTTCAAGTCATTTAATTGGCATTGTTATACTTTCCAGTCTATAAAACCGCCCAATAAAATATAGTAAAATTTATCCCCATGTAAAATTTGTGTCTCAATTCTACCATACCAGTGGAAGAATAGATTTATGAACTAAAGAAAGACTGTGTATGTTTACTAAGGGTAGGAGTCTTGCTCTCTCTCTCTCTGTCTCTCTCTCTCTTTCTCTCTCTCTCTCTCTCCCCCTCACCCCTCTCCCCAAGATACTGAAAATGATAAATTCTATGTATTTCCACACTCAGCATGGTGTGTTTATCAGCTGGACACATCGGCA
>NW_007219634.1:0-743 GCF_000164805.1 Carlito syrichta | reverse complement strand
TCCAAAATACTGGCTTTAGGATCTCTGAGAAGTTATTTAACCTTTTTAAGACTTGATTTCTCACTTGATAAGAGGGTATAACAGTAAGTATCACACAGAAACATAGTGAGAATATTAATAAAATGAGATTATCTGCAGGTAGTGCTGGTACCTTGTGAAAGCCCAGGGCTCCTCCCATTCTTGAGGACAGTATGTAGACAGTATGTAAGTGCCATGCCTTAACATAGCAAGTGTACAGAGTTATGATTCCTCCTGCATTTCTTCAAAGGAATATATGGAAGATTACATGGGCAGTCATACTGCAGGGAATAGCTGGACATACTGGGAACAATTATGCAGAGTCCAAGGTGCCTTGGTACCTGGGGACCTAAAGCACTTTCATGAGCTCCTCCTATAGTGGGAGGTTTGAAGGCCAAGAGCATCTCAAACTGAGTTCAGTGAGTTCATAGAAGATTGCAGTGATCATTTTCCTACCCCTAAGTATATGCTAGAATCAGCATATTTGATATCTTAACAACATAGAATTTTGCAATCCATGAACATGGTATAACTATTATTTTGTATATTTCTTTAATTTCTCTCTTCAAACTGTTTCAGTTTTTCGTGTGGCGGTTTTGTACACCTTTTGTTAAATTTACAAAATGTGGACAGATGCAGTGGCTCAAACCTGTAATCTCAGCACTTTGAGAGGCCGAGGTAAGGGGATTGCCTGAGCCCTTAAGTTCGAGACCAGTCTTGGAGAA
>NW_007219633.1:0-12587 GCF_000164805.1 Carlito syrichta | reverse complement strand
CCAGCTACTTTGAAAAATGGTATGGAGGTTCCTAAAAAAAAAAATAATGGAACTATTCTATGATTAAGTAATTTCACTTCTAGGTATGTATTCAGTGGAGCTGAAATCAATATGCCAAAAGAGTATTTGCACTCGCATGTTTACTGCAGCTTTAGTCACAATAGCCAAGATACAGAATCAACGGAAGTGTCCATCAGAGGCTAAATGGATAAAGGAAACATGGTATATATACACAATGGAATGTTCTTCAGCCTTTAAAATCAAGGTGGGGGCTGTCATTTGGGACAACAAGAATGGATCTAGAGGACATTACACTAAGTGAAAAAAGCCAGGTACAGAAAGATAAACACCATGTGATCTCACTTATGTGTAGACTCTAAAAGAGTTGAGCCAGTGGAAGTAGACAGTAGAATGATGGTCACCAGGGGTTGGAGGGTAGGCAGGGAGGGAGGGTGACTGCTGATCAAAGGGTACAGGACAGGAACAATAGATTTTGAGACAGGAACAATAGGCTTTGAGATCTGCTGCATAGCGTGGTGACTAGAGTCAATGATATTGTATTACATATTTCAAAATAACTAAGAAAGTACATTTCAAATGTTTCATCATTAAAAAAACAAAATGGCAGATAAGAAAGGTGATGGATATGTGAATTTGCTTGATCTAATAATTTCATATTGTATGCACATATCAAAAAAACCACAAGGCATTCCATGCATGTATAATTATGATTAGTTAACCATAATAATACTAATAATAAATAAATAGGATCTTCTTTATATGAAATCATTTGCAAATCATGTGATCATTGAATTCTTTATTTTCTAAAAACACATGCAAACGTTAAAGGGTATGCTTATTTTTTTACAATATACTTACCATTTCAGGGTTCTAACACACTGCTTATATCCTTGTAAACATATTGATGCCTTATTTTGTTCATATGTTCTATAGACACATTTCTCATGTTAAGTATTTTGTGGATTTTCTCCCCGTTGTCCTTGTAAAATGTTGTTGATATCAGCAGCTTAAAAAATATAAAATTTCTTGGATTATATTAGACTATAAAAATTACCTTTATTTTATGAGGCTGTAGCTTAGAAGGCATTTCGGTGAATATGGTAACTATGTTATTCACATTCATTGTCTATTAAATATCATAAAATTTTATTCTCCCCGCCAAACTGTTTCTTTAGATATGTGCACACTTTTGTGGAAGTACCTTCTTGGCAACAATTACAAAGTGAATTATTTCAATATAATCATTCAATCAGGATAAACCAATAAAAAATTCAGCCCATTTTCCATAATGAGCACAATTCATGAGGACCGTAAAAAAGTGTGGGTCAAAAAATTAGCTTTGTGTCATTGACACCAACGTGAGATAGCATATAACTAATGAAACAAGTGACAAGAAACTAATGAAATATCAAGGAGAATTAATATAATGCCCTTCCTATTTCTGAGAGCATTTAGGAAAAAGGCCCCAACTCTAATAGATCATACAGGGTGATTATCTCCAGCTTGTAATTTTAAAACAATCATTGATCGTGTGCAAGAGATTTGCTAGAAGCCATACCTTTGCTGAAGTTCAGAACCTCCACGCACACAGTGACTTTGAAATATGTGATGTGTCAACTGCCAGTTATGCTAATGTCAGACAGCAGAAACCAGGTCCTGTGAATTACTCAACTGCCTCCTGGTACATTCCTACACTGCAGCTTTGAATCTTCAGCCTTTGTTCTGATTTCTGGTTTAAGGCTCAGCCTCTCTCTCTTGTCTGTCTTTCTGTCTCTCTGTGTTTCTCTCTGCCTTTCTGTATCTCTCTGCCTCTCTCATTCTCTCTCTCCATATCACGCCATTATCAAATTACTATATTCATGTCTCAAAATAAATGTCTATTCCTGACAATTCTATATCTTCTGTTATATAAATTATTTTACATCATTATTCTATAAGAATTAATACATTTGATGAATAAATTTATAGGTGAAAAATAAGAACATGCCTTGCAGGAGAATGTGCTTGGAAATCAAACTAGCCTCTAAATGTAAAAAGAATGGCTTTGACCTTTTGCATAATGATATGAAGACCAGACTGGTTTTTGTGATTTTATATTTGTTTAAAAAGAACTATATCACTTTTCTTGCAATCATGATGGCTTCTCTGATGAAAAAAGTTATTATTTATCCTTAGATAAAAAAGATTCTACTACCACTTATATATCCATTAACCTATTTTAACTCTTCTTTCCTTTTTCTTTTTTTATGTATTGAGTTTGCACAGAAAATCTCTTTACCAATTTTTTTTTTAATGTGTGAGAAGTGTGCGTGTGACTAATTGGTCAAATATAAGTTGCTTTTCTTGACCCTTCTTAGTTTCTGCATCACTTCTGCTTCCTCACTAGTCTGAAATTGGGATTGTTTTAATCAGTAACCCAACACTATGTACTGTGGAGCAATTACTGACTGATTAACACTTTTCATTGCCACAGAAATCTCCAACAACACATCTGTAAGAGGGTGAAATAAAATACAATTATTCTCATTCAACAGAAGATAAAACGGCATCTCACAGAAGCTCACACGAGTTTTCATGGTCAAGGTCAGGAACAAAACAAGGGTGTTTTGGATTCTTGGCCATTGCTCTTTGGGTCACATGATATGCCAATTCAAAAACTTCTGACATGTGCAATAATATTTGGCAAGAAGATATTGATTCTTACTCTTTCAAGAATGGATCATATATGATCGTGTTAAGAATGTAAGAGGACATAATCTCGCAAGCCCACAACTTGTGACTGCTAGTGAGATCAAAAATGTAGGAACATATCCAAGAAAAAGGAGGTGAAATACTAAATTTCTTGGAAGTTCCTGAAAGAAGAACAAACAAGAACCTTGATGAATAAAGGGAAGCAAAAAAGACAGAAGGTAATTAACAGGATATAATTTTTTTTTGAGTTGGAATCTCACAACAGTTGCCCAGACTGGAGTGCAATGGCATACACATGGTCACCCCTGCATCGACCTGCTGGTTTCCAGCGATCCTTCTACCTCAGCCTTCCAAGTAGCTGGAACTACAGGTGTGCACTGCCATACCTGGCTAATTTTTTGATTTATTGTAGAGATGAGGTCTCGCCAAGTTTCCTGGATTAGTATCAAACCCGCAGGCTCAGGCAATCCACTCGCCTCGGTCTCCCAAAGTGATATAAAATTTTAAAAATAAACCGTGATATAATAAAGATGGTTGTATAAAAGCAGGATTGTTACTTCTCCTTGTCATCACAAATTTAGTGCAATTGCACCGTGGATATAAACATAAGGTTGTGATGCAATAACTGAACAATCCTATGTTGATTCCTTTCTGTTACCTTAGGCGTCATCTGCAAAGTGACAGATATGTGCCCAACAGGAGCAGTTTTTGCAAGGTGACAAGGAACTTGACACACTTATTTATCAGATTTAATTTGTTGCAACATAATTGACAAACACTCTTACATTAATTGAATTTGTTAAAATTGCTACGTTTCTATGGGGTGTACGAACATACAGGACAGAGTAGCATTTTCCCATGAACGCTATAGCTGAGGGATGTGCATTTCAGAGGATAGATGGTATTTGCTAAAAAGGATTCATGTGGATCATAGCAAACTCAGATTCAATATCATACATAATGTTAAAGCATCACAAACTCTCCTTCCCCTGCTGACAATAGTGCTGATATGCCAGCAAACCCAGAACAATCAGAACACTTCTGATGAGGTTTCTTTGCTGAGGAATGAGTGCTGCCCTTAACAAAATAAGGGCATCTGGAATGGCCGGTAGATCTGGGGAGACTTTAAGTCTGACATCTGTGGCCATTCCAGTGCACAGAAATGCCTCTTCGTAGGCATATCATCCAACCACACACGTGTAACCCGTGGAAAGCTGAGTCTCCTCGGGGTCAGTCTCGGCTCAATATCACACTGAAATGAAATCATAATTTAAAACTAACATCCTTGAAAAATAACCTATCCATTTATTTTAGATCTTTCTTAAGTGATGAATCAGGGAATGACACAGTCATTCACACATCCCAAACTTCCAAAAATACCCTTCAAACTTCGCTCCCTCTTCCCCATGCTTCACACTTATGTGTGAAACTTAACAGCAGGTGTTCAAATTCTTTCCTCCTGGCTTCTGATTTCTCTGCTAAAATGATGCTTGGGTTCTTCTGCCTTCTCGGCTACCCCCGTCCTCATCCTCTGTCCACAAAGAAAGCCTCTCTGCGTCTCACTGGGTTCTGGGAACTATCTTCTGTTCCTGTTCAGGACTTTCTCCTAGGACTTGATCATTAAAAGCACAGCTGGGCTGGAAACTTGTGGAACACACTCCATCACTTCCCTTACCTCCAGCAGAAACAATGTACAGTAAAATTCTCTCTCAGATGGTTGGGTAAGGAGAAGACACAAGACAATGCTGCTTGTATTCACTGAGACTCTTCTGACTAATAACCCACCTCTCCTTTTGTTTTCTCTCCTATCCAGCACCCCTGGGGACAGGAAGGTAGGAAGAAGCCTCAGAGTCAACCCTCATTTCTCCAAGTACTTCTTGAAGCTGCTGTTCCACAGCTGTTTTAGGGTTCTCTGTCCTCCACACTTCCCATCCCTGTGCCTTTCACTAGCACACTCTAAAACTGACACGGTATGAGTTTTGTTTTGTTTTCTGATTCCTACATGGCACTCCTTGCAAATCAAATTTTCCTGGCTTCTTTAAACAGGAGATAGACCCTAAAACCACTGCAAAAGCATAACCCAAGGTCCACCCTCCAGTGCAGAGCAAGGCAGAGTCTCGAATGAACCAGAATGTGCCTGCCGCTACTTGCTCCTGTGTCCAGGAAGAACTTGAACTTTCAGAGCAATTGGATGGCTATGGCATTTGTATTAAATACTAATTTCCAGAGTGTGACTTCATGAATTATTGCATAAGTGTGCACCATGCAAGGAAGAAATGTCATGTGTAAGTTTTATTTTCAATATGATATATCTGCTTCTTAGTTCACATTGTCCCACAAAGTACAATTACAATTTCATGGTCTACACAATTTCTCTAAATGAAAAAAACATTTCCAAATGGTGCCCTACTCAACTTTCTTGCCTGGTTGTCAGCAAATAACCTGAATCCACTGATGTTCTTCTTACATAGGATAAGGGCTATCCATTTGGGACTTAATCACTGAGTTATTAAGGTTTATTAAAATTTAACTTTCCCAAACTAAAATTAGCATGTTTCTAGAGTTTATTGAGGACTTTGGTTAACTATTCTTTTAGAAAGTCCAATCACTTCACCAACTGGAGAAAAGTCAAGTTTCCTGGTCAACGCAGGAAGGAAACACGTACAGGTGTCAGACACTTTGCCCATGTTAGTATCAATCATGTCTTGAGCTTGCATTTAAAATAGCAGCTCTCTCTTTTAAAAAGAATTGAATAGTGTACTGAAGTCATTTTCCAGTTAATTGTTGTGACTTGGTTAACCCATAATGTGTTTTATCAATTTTCATTAACTATTCCTCAGACATGTATGTGTAACAACATTTTTCATCATCCTTATCTCATCATTAAGAGTGTTTTAACATTATCTCTCCCAAAATGTCTTTAGGCATAACACTTCACCGTGCTTCACAGTTGTCTTTTTTATTGTAGAAAACTATGGGAAGGGAGATTTTTGAATGGTGCATATTTTTGTTCCTTTTTAGTGGGCTTCCATTTGAAAAGTACAAAATCACTGTTTTGGAATGAAGTGGATTAATAGAGGGAGATGATAGATGATAATAGCAGAAAAAATAGCAAGAGCAAAATTTAAGCTTAGAAGCATTTCTCAGTTATGTTCTTAGCTTCATTTATTTTCCCAGTAAAGTTATCTGGGCAGTGGTTTTTACTACCAAAAATAGCCTTGATAGCACTCTCTCATTTTGTGAATTGAGGGATTGACCATTTGTCCATTCTATTCTTCTCTCTTACTCCTTGACTCCCTCTCTGCCTCCTTCCCTTCTTCCCTTCCTCACCTGACCGGGGAACTTTATTACCAAAATGTCCTCTTGTAGAAGAAAAGAGCAGTATGCACATTTTGGGATTGCATAGCTGACTTTTACTTCGCCATTCAGCTGAGTCTACATTGTTAAAAACTGGATTTGGTAGAAGGTTTCTCAAAGCTTTCCCATGGTGGAAAAAAAGAAAAAAGTTACACTTAAGTTCTGATACACAAGAAAGTACGTTCTAGAAACTTCGACATCAAGCATGATCACAGGTCACTCTCCAAGAAAATTACACAGAACGTTCCCTTTTCTTAATCTCGCTGGACATCATGACGCCCTCCCTTCACACTAGATAAAGAGATGGCAGGAATTGAACTCCCTGGAAGTGTAATACACTTTCTTTGAAAGCGAAGTAGTTGGAGTGTGAGAGTTTTGATTAGGTCAGCACATCTGTAATCACCACTAAGCCCCTGCTGTATGTGATTTTGGTCTGCAGGACAGTTTATGAATCAGAAGCACTGTATGGGGCTCTGATTGCTTTACAGGGCTTTGAAAAAGATGGGTAGCAGGAGACAGTGGAAGCATGAGTGGTTTTGAGGCCTAACTTTGCTCTCAGTCACCTTATGCTACAGGACTAAGAGGATACAGCTGAGGGCTATGTATGATTGGGAACACTGTCACAAAGAGGGGTCATTAATGGAACTTTGTGGATGTCTATCTCATCCAATGGAGAAGATTCTTGAAATTTTACCATCCTAGGTAGTGGGGATGAAGTTACCAAGGATACTGAAAGGGTCAGGAAGAACAGATTTTTATGGAGAACTCTATTCCTTTCTAGTTAAGATCCTGAAAGCTTTCATCTACTACTTCTCTGAGTTTCAACTTTCCTCTCTGGAAAAGGTAGATAATTCCAGAAACACCTGATATTCCTCTGACTATTTGATGGACAGATGCACAGCTGTGTACCCTGCATCTATTGGTTTCCATTTCATTTTTACTGGCTGATAAGGTGATTACTTGGATAGGACCCCAGCATCTGGTATTGTGACATCTCACTGAGTAACGAGTACATGTTTTGGGACCCAGATTGGGCCATCTAGTTAGCAGTTAGGGATCTGTCCCAAAGCTCCACATGGTCTCTAACAGTATATTCTTGAGGTCATTGGAAACAGAAGCTTCCTGGCATTTTGCTTTCCTAAGCACACTCATTTATTGAAAATGAGGAATGAATGGTGTCCCAGAAGGAACCACCTGTCCACTCCATGCCTGTAGTGGCTTCCTGCCATCAGGGGACAGTGGAAGCTGGAGCCCAGCAGGTGACTGTCATCAGTTTCTCTTCCTGGAGAACTGTTCCAGGTCTTTGCATCCATCTCTTCTTCGCTGAAATCACCGCATTCTCCCTTCCACAAGCCCATGAGGAGGTGGATTTCAGCAGAGAACCAATTCAGTATTATTGCCTGAGTGAATATGGATGCCCTTGTCACCTACCTGGCTCTGGTTTCCATCCAGAGATCCCATCTTTGTTTTAGATGTTACTATGGTGATACTTCTTTCCCTCACAACCCCTTTTCTCCCCATTTCCTTGGTTTCCCCTAAGACGAGAAGGATTCGGAGGCTAGAGATGGGGTAATGAAACCCTAGTGCTCTACTTCTGTGCCCGCCCTGCCTTTTCTTTGGCCACTGTCTTCATGATCAGATCTAAAAATCCCCAACTGCTCTGTTGACTTTGGGACGCTTTGTGGCACTCACTACAGTTGTAATGGGCACTTATTTGTCTATGTGGAGAGATGTTTCTCTCTCCCACTGAACTGCAAGCTTTCTGAGGTCCAGGCTACCTCTATTTTGTTTTGATATTCTACCTATTGATCTCTGTAATTATGTCTGGTCCACAGACTTTTTAATGTAATACACAAATATATAGATGATCAAAAACAAATGTTGCATCTAGAGTTGCAAAATACCATTTAGTATTTTCTATTTTATTTTATTCTCTTCTACTTTTTTTCTAGTTAACATCTCCAAAAAATATCTTAAATCATGGTGATAATATGCATCCCTGACTTGTTCCTGATTTCACTGGGGGCACTTCCAGTGTCTATAATGAAGCATAATATTGGATGTTACCTTGAGATTTATTTTTATCAAGTTTCAATGATTTATTTTTTCTTTCCAAGGGATGGGTGCATAATGATATCGATGCATTTTTGGTAACTATGAAGTGATCCTATAGGGTTTTTCTTCTACATATTAATATTAGAACTAAATAATATATTTAAAAATATTAAATCGATAATTCCTGGAATGAACCATACCTAGTGCATACATTATTCTTTCAATATACTTCTGAAGAATATTTTATTTCAATGTTCCTATGTTAATTTTTTCTATTTTGTCTGTAGACTGGACTTCAAGGTGAGACATACCCAGGTGTCCACAGGGACATATAGCATAATAAATGCATGCCTTAAACACACACGATTTCCAGGCCTCAGGCTCTTGATCTTGTAAGCTTATTTTGTGTACCAAATGAGCCAATTTACATTTAAAAATCAAACACAGCAAAGCCAAACAAAAACTTAATAGCACAACAGGCACAAAACAGGTGCAGGAAGCATCCTCTTCTGTCTCTCATGGAAGCTCTGGCAGATAAAAAGGGGGATCAAATAACTTTGAGTCTAATAAATATTTAATAACCTTAAGTTATTAATATAACCAAAATATATAGATAATGATCTCCAGCATAAGAAAGACAGTGATAAATTACAGTGGTATTTCAAAAGAGGGAGGAAACCTTCTCTCTGGGAAGGGTCATAAAAACTTCTTCCATCATCTATGCTGTGATTAGCCCTGAAGGCTGGTGGGACAGGCCCAAGCCTGGTCCTCTCATCCTCTTAATCAAGGTGCCTGGCATGTGATTGCTCGGTGTTTGGTGAATTTGACTAACTGATCAACTGCGATTATCAAAAACAGTTTTGGACAATTTTTGCTAATTTTTGCTGTGCTATTGTTTTCTGTCTTAGCTAGTTCATTGGCTATATATTTATAAACTTATATATGTACACAGGATATGTGTGTGTGTATATTAGATAATCTTGCAGTTTTTCAGTGTTCTCATTCTGGGCATTAGCTTTTTTAAAAATTTATTTTTTATTATTATAAGAAGAGACATGTAAAAAATATGGGGCATTTAACAACTTTTTTATTGACTCCAAAACATACAGTGATATTTTCTTTCTTTATTCTTCTGTTTCTGCTAAACCACTTATATAAACAATTCCCTGGATGGGTAGCATGTTTGTTAGGAAGTCGTATCTTTTTCAGGATTACCTAGAGCAAACCAACTAGCGTTCTAACAACATCTCCACAACCCGACCCAGTGTTTTATCTTCCATGTGCAGGAACCATTTACATGGGGGCCCCAAACAAAACCGGAATTCCCTTTTGGAGGACGAGTCCCTTGTCAGACAGACTTTCCCTCCCAGGTAAGTGTTCTAGGAACCCATTGACATCAGTGTACCAGCTAGCATTGTTGTGAGAGGCTGCATGCAGCTTCAGGAAATTTTCCTTTGGAGATTCTTTCAACGCATTTGCTCAGTTCATGATAGGTGATTTACAAGTGCACCTATCCACACCACATTGAGTATTCAGAAGTTTTTGACCAATATGTGGCATGACCCCATGTCCAACCCTCCTATTCACTCAATCTTGCCCCTAGCAATTTCCCTCTGATTCCCTGAATGTAAAAAATCCTCAAAGGAAAACATTTTGCAGATGTGAAAGAGGTGAAAAAACAGCAGAAGCACTAAAAGGCATCAAAACTGATAAGTTTAAAAACTGTTTCGAGCAGTGGGAAAAGTATCTAAGAGGTGTGTTGCATCAAACAGAGAGTACTTTGAAGATGATTGAAGTTTAAACATGTAAGAATAAATGCACCATTTTTCATAAATAAATTATCTTTTGGAAGTCCCCTCATACATTTTAAAAACAAAATAAGTGAGTCTCTCTAATGTTAGAAAACAATAAGAGATTCTTTCTGCTTCCTCTGGCAGCTATGAAGGTGAATCTCTTTCCTTGCCTCCCTCCACCAGTGTGATGTCATTGAGCCTGACACTTTTCCAGGCAGTTATGGTCACAATGACTTCAGCTTTATGCTCAAGCAGTCAGAAACTTTTCCTTTTCTTCTGTGGTCATGAGTATATGGATATTACCACTTTACTGCAGAATGCCAGAAGTTGTTTTAACATCACTTTCTATAAAAAGCAATTGAAGGATTGACCCTCACAATTCAAGGGCTTTATTAGATTAATGGCCAAATTCTTAGCATCTCTGATGAGCTAAGTGTAGCATTGTTATTCATTTCTCTTTTAGAATTTTGTTAAGCCTATGAATTTAAAAAAAAAATCCAAAAACTAGAACTTGTTCTCTGGAGATTTCAAATCTATGCTAATTATACTTGATCTCAAGGTAACTGTCTCAGGCAAAATTTTTGCATATCATCTATTAGTCTGTTTAACCTTCAATATGAAAATGTAAATAAGTAGAAAAGGAGAAAGTCCTTTTAACATGTGAAAGCCTACTCTGTTTTTCAGGTATTTCAAAATTCACACACATTTTACCTTTCTGCTACTGCACATAAGGCTCAATGAGCAAATTTCTAGCACTGTTAAATAAATTGCATTAGAAAGAAATCTGCAGAAAAAAGTACAATTTATAAATAAATGAAATTTAAGATTTTACTTACTTCATAGTGACCGTGTAGATATCTATGAATGTCCGATATAGCTAGACATTGAGAATACATTTTGGAGTAATTGTGTCAACCCTAAAAAATATAAACATATATAGTATTCTTCATCTAAAATTACAATTGGGGTTTGCTGTTAAAATCTGTTATTGTTTTTCATCCTTTTATTTCTGCTACCCATCCCAAACATACCATGATCTAAATTTTAAATGGCATTTAGGAAAAGAATAAAAATATTTTAAAATTTAATATTCTGTTTTTTGGAAGGCGAACAGATATTTTACATTTTAATGAAAGCAATTTTATGAAAGTTAATGGTTCATATTAATAAAGAATCTGGTACTGTAACCTGCTGCCTGAAACGGCAAATCCCAAATCCTACCTCATGGGGAAGTTTCTACAAGGGGGACCCTTCCTCAACATTGCCTCCTTGCATCTATCAGGAGTTGAGGGACCCACACAGGACAGCATGTCTACTCTAAGTACCCAGAAAGACTCCTCACTAAACTTTGACCAGGTGTTTTGTGTGTGAGTTGGTGTGAGGTCCAGTGAATGGGTGACCATATCTTCGGAAGCTGTTCTTTTTAAGCCTCCCCTGGATAATTGAAAAGAGAAGTCAATACTGACCCCCCAATGACACAAGCCCTAGTTACCTTATAAGCACATATAAATTGTATGCATGGAAGTATTTACCTTCCTTAATATGGATCTCTGCCAGAGCACAGAAAAAAGGAAGGAAAACCCTCAAATCATGTTCATAAACCGGGTGAAGCATTGATCTGAAAACTTCATGAATTGTACTTAAAACGTCACATTGATCTTAATCGTAAATATTGATACAAAAAAATTTTCAATAAAATGTTAGCACATAGGATCCACCTGTGCATCAAATATGATTATAAGCTGAGCCTGCTTTGTAAGAAACAAAAATACAAAAACAGAAAAAATCACTTGCTCCTACTACCTTGCAAACTGTTCTCTAATAATAGTAGACTTAATTTAAATAACTTATTAGATGTTCAGTGATTAATTTTTAAGCATGACTGATATTAAGTACCTCTTACTGAGAAATGTAGAAACGCTGACTATTTCTTAATATAATACCTGTTAGGTCACAATCTTAGTGGGACTTCCAGAATGTTAGGTCAGGCTCGACAGGGGTGTGGGTGTCTGTGATCAGGTGCCATGTGAAAGATGCAAAGAATTGCACAGAAGTTAAATTAGAAAATGTGGTTTATTTAAAAAGTAAATTAGAGAGAGAGAGAGATTCACCTCTCCAAGGTAGGAGAGGGAGTCAAAGCTTAGGAAATATGGTGGCAGCCATAGCTCTTAGACACACCAGAGCACCTCGCCACACTAGAGTTTAGTAAAGCAATAGTGGCTGGCTTATCAAGGATGGATGCTTTTAATTCTTCCCTTTCATGGGGCAGAGTCATTAAGGGGATTGTGTGGTGGTCTGCTCCACATCATCAGGAAGGGGCAGGTAAGTGCAGGTAATAGACTTCAGGCAGATGTGTGGGTTAGTCAAACGATTGCTGTCATGGTGATGGAATCTGTCTGTGTCATGAAGATCACAAAGGACTGATTAGGTTAAGCTGGGTCTTAGGGCGGAGGCAAATACTTGAAATAGAAAAGCTAAGTAGTACAAAACAAGTTGGGGAGGGGAGTTATAAAATAAGAAACCGGTTCTGTCCTTGGCGAGTGATTAGAGGGTAAATCATGTGAACTGCTAGAAAAACATGAGATCTAGGCAGTGTTAAAATGACTGTTCATTGGGTATGCTAAATCCATGTGATGTCCTTTCAATACCCCTATTTACTTATACAATGTG
>NW_007219632.1:0-5963 GCF_000164805.1 Carlito syrichta | reverse complement strand
TCCATCTCAGCCGTCCAAGTAGCTGGGTCTACAGCCATGCACTACCACGCCTGCTAATTTTTGATTTATTGTAGAAATGAGGTCTCGCCAAGTTTCCCAGGAGGGTCTTGTACCTGCGGGCTCAGGCAATTCACTCCCCTAGGCCTCCCAAAGTGCTGGAATTACAGATTGAACCACTGAGCCCGGCCAAGAATTGGGTTTTTTAAAGGTCTGTGGGAAAGGGAAATTTAAGACCACAGGACTGTCCAGGACCATGGGTCTGTGATGTAGACTGTAGCTACATGCGTTTTACATTTTGCTGGTTGCCAGATATTACCATCTCATGCCCTCAGGTGATGGGCTACATGGGAGGAGTCAAGGGGAAGGGGTTTTGCAACAAGAGACTTGTGAGATGTCTGCAATCCACAAACTTCTTGATTAAAAGTAGTCTTATTATAATTTCTATGGCTTCAGCCAGCCAAGAGGTGATCTTTGATTCCCCCTTGACAAGAAACCTGAAAGTTTCCTAGAGATTAGTATGTAAACCTTGAGTTGAAATGTTGGGTTGTTGTGTTGCCCTGGTTTTGCATCTGATGGACATTTATTGAGGGGAACGAGGTAGATTGCCTCTTGGCCTGCAGAAAAATGTAATCTTAAAATGTCTTAGCTGGGCTTGGTGGCTCAGCCTATAATTACGTGCTTTGGGAGGCTGAGGTGAGTGGATTGCCTGAGCCCGCAGGTTTGAGACCTGCCTGGGCAATTTGGCGAGACCTCATCTCTACAATAAATCAAAAAATTAGCTGGGCTTGGTAGTGTGTGCCTGTTTTTCCAGCTAGTTGGAAGGCTGAGGCAGAAGGATTGTCAGAGCCCAGCAGGTCAAGGCTGCACTGGCTGGGAGTGGCCACTGCACTCCAGTCTGCTTTACAGAGACTCCAACTCAAAAAAAAAAGAAAGAAAACCACGGAGGGACAGGAGGACGAGATGGTGATGGAACTGGTTGGAGTGTTAGGGTCTCTGTACAGGTAAGGGTGCATAAACACTAATCTACATCCATTTTTCTATGCCAGTAGGTGAGTGAATGTCCAACTGACAATAGATCAGCAGCCTCATGACAACATGGCATGCAGCTACACCATCGTCTGTGGCAGTGGCTAGGCACTGACAGACAGGACAGCACAGATGTGGTTCAAAGATCTGTAGCTGAGCCCTGCCACAGGGTAAGGTGCCAGTGGATGTCATATTGATGCCATTTCTCTGATCTGAGTGAGGAGTTTTAGACCCTCCTTACAAACATGCTGAGACCTTGCATTTAAAATAAAATTAGGTTCACAACCCGCCTGGGCAACTTGATGAGACTTCATCTCTATAATAAAAAAATTAGCAGGGTGTGGTAACGTGCACCTGTAGTTCCAGCTACTTGGAAGGCTGAGATGGAAGGATCGCTGGAGCCCAGCAGGTCTAGGCTGCAGTGACCGGGAGCGGCCACTGCATTCCAGTCTGGGTGACTGAGTGAGACTCCAACTGAAAAAAAATAATAGCCAGGCTCGGTGGCTCAGCCTGTAATCCCGTGCTTTTGGGAGGCTGTGGTGAGTGAATTGCCTGAGACCGCGGGTTCGAGACCCGCCTGGGCAGCGAGACCTCATCTCTACCATAAATAAAAAAATCAGCCAGGTGTGGTAGTGCATGCCTGTAATTCTGGCTACTTGGAAGGCTGAGATGGAAGGATCGCCATAGCCCAGCAGGTCGAGGCTGCAGTGGCTGGAAGCAGTCACTGCACTCCAGCCTGGGCGACAAGACTGAGATGGCAACTCAAAAAAAAGAAAGAAAAAAAAAGCAGGATATCTTATAGTATCTACATTTAGAATAAATCTGGGAGGGGATTATTTTACCGAAAATAAGCCAGTAGTAAGGGGTACATACAACTAAATTCAAAGTATTTCATGCCCAAAAATGGTATATACTCATTGATAAACGTGATGAAAGTAGAATTTCCATGACCACTCACGTAGGTAAGATGAACGGGCCGCTATCAAGAATTATATGTATTATAACAAAAATAAAAGTTATACAACCATATAAGTACTTATTACATAATCTTTTTGACAAAAGACACATTTGTGATTTATATTTGAATTTTGTCCCCCTTTCTCAATTAAAACAGTTCTACAGAATTGAACATGGTATCTGAGGTCATAATAGTTCATATTTTAAGCATAATTAACTGATACATGAACATAATCATCTGATGTGAGAAGAGAAAATGCTAAGTTAACATAAAAATATGAAAATGTAGATACATAATAAAAGTAATAAGAGAAACTGTAACCCATATGATAATAGATAAACATAGTTGCATTGCTTAAACAATCCTTTTACCTAACTACAGTTTTCAACTTTGGTTGGGCATCCATGAATAACAGACATTATGAATCATTAACATGTAGTTACATTAGTGATATTTAAGAAAAAAATTTAAGTACTCATAAAAAGATTTGATGAGAAAAGCTTAAGACCTAAGCATTTAAATGATACTTTAGAATCTTTTTTACTATGTTATAAATATACTGCTATTTTTACACAAAAGGTAAAGTGGTAATTTATGCTTTAAGAATGAAGAAAAAACTCACATTTATAAATACTGGAGGCAAAATGAACATTATAAAATATGGTATAACACTGACGTATAAGGTGAATCATTTGAAATACATGATATTATTTTTTCAAATACAGGTTGAGTCAAGTGACATGAATTGGTAATAATTTTCACATGAAATAAACATACAAAATGAATATTTAAACCAAAGTGGAAGGCTTACTAATTATCTAACTCATCTCTTACATGATATATAAATTCAAGTATGTTATTTCAGTTATTAGTTTTAAAACTAATATGTAAATTAATATACTGCAAATTAAATACTTAAAGCAGATGAGTTAGTTCTGGTGTTCTGTTTAATAAAAGAGCAAAAGTTATAAAATGATAGTTTAAAGAACAAAAGGCAACAAATTTTTGACTATGTGCTTGGCAATGTTTTAGATTTATCTACAACATTACTTTCTTTAGGAATGCTAAGAGATGAATAGATACATTATTCTATTTTATACTGGACATATTTAGGCAAATAAATTTTAAACTTCTAAGCTTAGTTCATACTAAGAAAATAAAAATTTTAATGTGATAATGGATTATTTTTAGAAATTTATTATCATGCTTTGTGCCCTAAAAAAATGACTCAGTCCAAACTCCTATAGGATTATGTTTGGAAGATTCCATAAAACTAGATATTGTAATGCAGAAAATACATCACATATTTGTATCTAGTGTTCTTGAGATTTCTGAATGAAATACCCAAAACGTCACTATTCCCCTTATACACTTCTGACAGGAGTCATAAACAGAACTTTTTAAATGACTTGAAAGAAGAAAACCAAGAAATATGCCCCGATTTTCTCCAAACCTTCAAAGCAATGGATGAGCAGTCAGATCATGAAGTCCCTCACAAGACATGAGAACTTTGGCTCTCACTCTGAATGTGCTGGAAAAGGCACTGAAAAAACAGATGATGTAGGATTGAAGAGCATAAGGGTAAACAGAGATGTCTCTTTGTGTCAGTAATAGAAACCTAGGCTTCTCAAAATTATTCTCATTGGAGCAGAGCTTCCCAAACCACATTGTTTTTTTTTTGAGTTGGAGTCTCAGTCTGTCACTCAGACAGGAGTGCAGTGGCATGCTCCCAGCCACCACAGACTCGACCTGCTGGGCTCCAGTGATCTTTCTGCCTCAGCCTTCCAAGGAGCTGACACTAAGGCCTACACTACCATGCCCAGTTAACCAAACCAAATTTTAAAGTCTGGCTTGTTCATGGATGTTTTGGCCTTTCGTCTGTCACTGGACAGGTATTCCCATTTATGTGAGTGTATAGCTATCTTCTCTCCCTTTATGTTTCAGGGCTCTTTTCTCCAGAAAGGTGACCAGATGTGGCTAGGAGACTGTCTGCCACATGATCTCTTCTTTCTCAGAACAGCACAATGGGCTCAGGAGAAAACTCCCAACTCTTCATATCTGTTTCTGGAGAGACCTAGAAGAATGGATCATGTTTTCAAAGTTTTGGCTTGTTGTGGAGATATCTGCTGACTGGTTTTTTGTCACCCTGACATGAAGTACTGAAGAAAATGAGGTCGTATAATGGATGACAGGTTTGTATCTGAGTAAAAATATATTTTTTTTTTACAGCACCAGAAAAGCTTTAATACCACAGACAGTATATTAGAGATCCAAATATTATGGAATCTAAAAATGAAATGAGACAATCTTTAGAAGTCAGAAAATAGAACCAACATATCTTGACATCATCATTGAGAAGCACCCAGAATCTATAGCCCAGTGATTCAATGTCAGCCTTTCCTTGTAAAAAGCTAGACTATTAATTACTAGAATCAGCAGCAGAGTCTTACATTTTCATATCCCAATTGAAGAAACAAATTTACATAAATTAACCTACCCTAAAGAAATGAAGATATATGCATTATTTGAAAAAGTTCAAAATAATTCTCAGAAACATGCTCAATAAGTGAAACAGAACATAGACTTAAAAAAATAGAAAAATTACATGAAGAAATTTGGAAAACCAATATAAAGTAAAACTATAAATAATTCAGTAAAATAGTAAAGCTGACATACAATAATTGAATTTAAAATAATTAACTAGAGGGGCTAATAGTCACAAGCACGAAAAAGTTCAGAAAATTAAAAATGTGTCATTTATAATTCTTGAGACAGGAATACAAAATTATTAAATATAAAAAACACATAGACTATGGGGCTTATGGTACATTGGCGAGCAGACCAATATCCTGATGACATAATATATAATTCTATTTTTAAAAAATATTTTGGATCCCTCATGGGTTGAATCCAGAGAGGCACAATTTGCAGATATAGACCCAAAGGTACAAGATGTAGAAAAACTGTAGTTGAAATATAGGGGCAAATAAAGACTTACCAAAATAAGCAAAACTGAGGATGTTTGTCTCCACTAAAACTTCCCTTCAAGAAATACTCAAGGGAATTTTTCTCTTGAAAAATAAAACAACGGTGAACAGTGTCACTACACCTATAAAAATGTAAAACTCTGTTAATGTATATTCAAATAGAAAATGCTCTGCTATCACAATGACGGCATCTAACATGCTCATAATCTATATAGAATTCTTAAATACTTGACATTTGAACACATCTTTCTTAATAGACATACTATAAAACATGTCTTTGTGACATTAATAAAGTGACAGGAGGTGTAAAGAGATAGAGTGTTGACTGGGCGTGTTGGTTTCTAACACTTTGGGAGGCTGTGGTGAGAGGATTGTCTGAGCCTATGGTTGAAGACCAGCCTAGACTACATGGGAAGACCTACTCTGTACAATATATCAAAAAGATAACCCAGCATATTGGCATTCCTGCAGTTCCAGCTACTTGGAAGGCTGAGGTGGAAGGATCACCTGAGCCCAGGAGGTGGAGGCTGTGGTGGACATGAGTGTGCCACTGCACTCCAGCCTGCAGGACACCATGAGATGCCAACTCAAAAAAAAAGTTCAGTAAAATAAATGCATGCAATTTAAGCAACACACTCTCGAGTCAGGAGATTTAGGCTGGGTGTGATGGCTCATTCATGTAATCCCAGCACCTTGGGAGGTTGAGGTAGGTGAATCGCTAAGAGCCCAGGAGTTCAAGACCAGTCTACAAAGCATAGCAAGACCTTGATCCACAAAAAGTAAAAAATAAAAAGGTAGCCAACATGGTGGCACATACTTGTCATCCCAGATATTCAGTAGACTGAAGAAGAAGGGTTGTCTGAGCCCAGAAGGTTGAGGATGTTTTGAGACATGATCATTTCACTGTACTCTAGCATGGTGAGACCCTCCAACTCAACAAAAATCAAAAGACATCATAAGATGTCAATTCTGACTGGGCTCGATGGCTCAGG
>NW_007219631.1:0-4024 GCF_000164805.1 Carlito syrichta | reverse complement strand
CAGCAACTGAATTGACTTAGAGTCTGTAATACTGAATGATCTATCATAGAAACAAAGAACTGAGTATCATATGTTCTCACTCATAAGTGGACCTTGAACAATTATTGTAACACTACAAGAAAAGGATTGGCAGTAGTGGGATCCTGCCAAGGGAGGGGGGCACACCTCATCAACAAGGGTACCTGCATAATGAACATTTGTATATGTAACCCTGAATTGTACCCCACATCTTTAAAATAAAGAAAAAAATTTAAAGCAAATAAATAAAACAAACAACAACAGTTGCTGGCAAGAATGCAGAGAAAAAGGAGCATTTCTACACTGCTGGTGAGAATGCAAACTAGTGCCACTTCTTTGGAAGACAGTGTGACGATTGCTGAAGGAACTAAAAATTGATCTTCCATATGACCCAGCAATCCCCCCATTGGGAATATGCCCAGAGGAACTCAAATCATTCTACAAAAAAGATACCTGGGCGTGCATGTTTATTGCAGCTCTATTCACAATAGCAGAAACATGGAACCGACTGCGCTGCCTGTTGAAACTGGACTGGATTTTAAAAATATGGTACATATATACAATGGAATATTATGCAGCCATAAAGGACAAACATATGGATTTTTCAGCAACTTGGATGGATTTAGATGTTGATCAGTGATCTATCACGAAACAAAGAACAGAGTACCACATGTTCTCTCTCATAAGCAGACCTTGAACGATTATCGTAGTACTGTAAGAAAGACATTGGCAGTAATGGGAAACTGCCAGAGGAGAGAGGGTAGGATTGGCAGTTGAGGGAAATTGCTGGGAGCGGCACAACTCATCAACAAGAGCACCTGTATAATGAACATTTGTATACCTAACCCTGAATTGTACCCCACATCTTTGAAATAAAAATTTTAAAAAAAGAAAAGACCCAGGTACTGGGTATGGCATTTTTACAAAAATCATCTCGTTGATACCTTAAATCACCATCAGGCATGATGGGAAAATAGGAGCCCAAGAATAGCAGGCAATTCCCCTAGAACTCAGAACTAGCAAATAACAGCTTTTGCACCCCAATTCCATTCTCTCATGAAAACATACAGTTGTTTTCTTATTATGACCCGTTGGCTGTATTTCCACAACACAATCACATATAACATTTCATTCTCACAACAGCCAATGAGAAAAATATGGCAGGAACTATTACAGCTCATTTGGCAATACTTCCTTGAGGTCAGACCCTAGAGATAAACTGTGGGCCCAGTCACCAGGTGAGAAAGACTTAGGAGCATCTACAGGGAATTCCTGGCACCTCTGGACATCAAGTAACCATTGAAGAGAGAGGGTGGTGACATGCCTGACTTCACCCATATTACTTGAGGAACAAAAAATTCTCAAAATCCCAAAAGCCTCATTCAGGTAGAATTGTTACCCCACAAAGCCCTTCAGCCTGAACCTCAGAGGTGGTTGTACTTTCATGAGATTTGGAAACTGGGAAGAAAAACAGACTGGATATGGAAGCCCCATAGAGAGCATAATTTATAAAATTAGTGTGGCATTTAAGGCACTTCAGATGAAAGTCACCACAGAAATGCTCGTCTTTTCATAAAATAACTAAAAGAAATAGAGTGTTTCACAATATAATATATCTTCCAGGGTTTCCATTAAATTTCAAAGTTGCCCTGTTTAGTTAAAAGAGTTCAGCTTTTTCTAAAATGACTGACTCCAGGGTTTTTACTTTCCTGAGGTACTTTTACTTTTTTATTTTTTATTTTTTTTTGAGTTGGAGTCTCACTCTGTCGCCCAGACTGGAGTGCAGTGGCCGCTCCCGGCCACCGCAGCCTCGACCCGCTGGGCTTCGGCGATCCTTCCGCCTCAGCCTTCCAAGTATCCGGAACTACAGGCGTGCGCTACCACGCCCGGCTGATTTTTGATTTATTGTAGAGATGAGGTCTCGCTGCCCAGGCGGGTCTCGAACCCGCGGGCTCAGGCAATCCACTCACCTCAGCCTCCCAAAGGCACGGGATTACAGGCTGAGCCACCGAGCCCAGCTCCCTGAGGTACTTTTAATGTGACCATGTAATTTTTTTCCTCCAGACTGGAAGCAAGAGCTTTGTTACAGATGAGGTGTCACAATAATGAGTGCTCTCCTAGAACATGGACTTAGCAAGGAGATGGGAGTGTTTTGTTTTGTTTTTATTATTTGTTGTAGCACTATGATTTTATCAGAATACTGAAAAGGTTGTGTTCATCCAAACTAGCAACTGTAGCTCACAGAGGGCATGCTCATAAAATACATACGTGCACACAGCTAGAGTAAGTTTGGTGCTCAGCCATTCTTTTACCATCTACAAAATGAACACTGACCAGTCTCAGCCCTGATAAGTAATTAGGAATAATGTTCAAGCCTTCATACATGAGGTATACTTGGGTACACTTCCTTACCATTTGAATTCTGTCTCACCCCCCCAAAAAACAAAAATCCTAGCCCCTAATCCCTTGTAATGTGCTCTTATTTGGAAATAGGTCCATTGCCATAGCAATTAGTTAAGATTAAGGCCCGGCAGCTCACACCTGTAATCCCAGCACTTTGGAAGTTCAAGGTGGGAGGATCGCTTGAACCCAGGGGTTGAAGACCAGCCTAGGCAACAGAGTAAGACTGTGTCTCTACAGAAAATAAAAAAATTAGCCAGATATGGTGATGCACACGTGTAGTCACAGCTACTCCAGAGACTGAGGTGGAAGGATTACCTGAACCCAGGAGGTCGAGGCTGCAGCGAGCCATGATCATGCCACTGCATTCCAGCCTGGTGACAGAGTGAAACCCCACTACCCCCCAAAAAAGATTAGGTCAAAGTGGACTAGGGTGGACCCTTTATTGAGTATGACTGATGTCCTTATAAGAAGTGAAGACACACACAGGAAGAGTGACATGTTTCACTGGCTTGTGACAACAGAAGCATAGACTGGAGTAGAGTAGCTACAAGTCACAGAAAGCTGAGAACCCCGAAGCCAAACAAACAGAACAGATTCTCCTCTAGAGCCTTCAGCGGGACCTTACCCTGCAACACTTTGATTTCAGACTTCTTTCATATTATGAAAGAAGGCCGGGCGTGGCAGTTCACACCTGTAATTCCAGCACTTTGGGAGGCTGAAGCTGCAGGATTGCTTGGCCAGGAGTTTGAGACCAGCCTAAGTAACATAGCGAAACTTTGTCTCTACAAAAAATCAAAAAGTTAGCCAAGCGGGTGCTGTGCACCTGTAGTTCCAGTTACTCAGGAGGCTGAGGCAGAAGGTTCACCTGAAGGTTGGGTCTGTGGTGAGTAGTGACCTGCACTCCAGCCTGGGCAAGAAAGTGAGACTCCCAACTCAAAAAGCACAAAGGAGAAAAGGAGAACACATTTCTGGTGTTTTAAACTGCCTCGTTTGCAGTGCTTTGACATAGCAACCCCCGGATAATAATACAATTTCCAACTCCAATAAGGACAAAAAACCAGGACCAGAACAAGGAAATGCAAAGGGGAAATATGTAAAGGAACTCAGTCAGGGTTCAGTGCCTTCCTCCCTCACCTGGCAGGCTGAGCACTCAAACTTAGGCATGAAAAATGATCACATGACTCTGGAAAAGGAGGGAAGCAGGAAGGCCACCTTTACTGCTGACCTGGCATCATAAAAATAATTAGCAAACTGCCACAAGTTGCCTGTGGAAGGTGATTCAGACCCTACTGCCACCACTGTTCAGCCTGAAAGAACAGCACAAAGAGGCCAGCCAAGCTGCTAATGCATTACTTTCTGAGGAAATGACTGTTTGGGAGTAGCTATTACTCCAAATTGTTCTCCACAGCAAAGAACATCTATTCTTCCCAGGTACATTCATATTTGGTTCACAGAACACAGCCTCAGGTGTGGAGTGAAGGTCAACTCGGTCTGAGTAAATAGACCAACTCCAATCCGGTTCCAAAGCCCAAGGGTGGCCGGTCTGCCCGCCTGGATTCTGGAAGCTCCATTATGCAGCTTCCCAGAAACAGACCTTTATCCT
>NW_007219630.1:0-4229 GCF_000164805.1 Carlito syrichta | reverse complement strand
CAGCAACTGAATTGACTTAGAGTCTGTAATACTGAATGATCTATCATAGAAACAAAGAACTGAGTATCATATGTTCTCACTCATAAGTGGACCTTGAACAATTATTGTAACACTACAAGAAAAGGATTGGCAGTAGTGGGATCCTGCCAAGGGAGGGGGGCACACCTCATCAACAAGGGTACCTGCATAATGAACATTTGTATATGTAACCCTGAATTGTACCCCACATCTTTAAAATAAAGAAAAAAATTTAAAGCAAATAAATAAAACAAACAACAACAGTTGCTGGCAAGAATGCAGAGAAAAAGGAGCATTTCTACACTGCTGGTGAGAATGCAAACTAGTGCCACTTCTTTGGAAGACAGTGTGACGATTGCTGAAGGAACTAAAAATTGATCTTCCATATGACCCAGCAATCCCCCCATTGGGAATATGCCCAGAGGAACTCAAATCATTCTACAAAAAAGATACCTGGGCGTGCATGTTTATTGCAGCTCTATTCACAATAGCAGAAACATGGAACCGACTGCGCTGCCTGTTGAAACTGGACTGGATTTTAAAAATATGGTACATATATACAATGGAATATTATGCAGCCATAAAGGACAAACATATGGATTTTTCAGCAACTTGGATGGATTTAGATGTTGATCAGTGATCTATCACGAAACAAAGAACAGAGTACCACATGTTCTCTCTCATAAGCAGACCTTGAACGATTATCGTAGTACTGTAAGAAAGACATTGGCAGTAATGGGAAACTGCCAGAGGAGAGAGGGTAGGATTGGCAGTTGAGGGAAATTGCTGGGAGCGGCACAACTCATCAACAAGAGCACCTGTATAATGAACATTTGTATACCTAACCCTGAATTGTACCCCACATCTTTGAAATAAAAATTTTAAAAAAAGAAAAGACCCAGGTACTGGGTATGGCATTTTTACAAAAATCATCTCGTTGATACCTTAAATCACCATCAGGCATGATGGGAAAATAGGAGCCCAAGAATAGCAGGCAATTCCCCTAGAACTCAGAACTAGCAAATAACAGCTTTTGCACCCCAATTCCATTCTCTCATGAAAACATACAGTTGTTTTCTTATTATGACCCGTTGGCTGTATTTCCACAACACAATCACATATAACATTTCATTCTCACAACAGCCAATGAGAAAAATATGGCAGGAACTATTACAGCTCATTTGGCAATACTTCCTTGAGGTCAGACCCTAGAGATAAACTGTGGGCCCAGTCACCAGGTGAGAAAGACTTAGGAGCATCTACAGGGAATTCCTGGCACCTCTGGACATCAAGTAACCATTGAAGAGAGAGGGTGGTGACATGCCTGACTTCACCCATATTACTTGAGGAACAAAAAATTCTCAAAATCCCAAAAGCCTCATTCAGGTAGAATTGTTACCCCACAAAGCCCTTCAGCCTGAACCTCAGAGGTGGTTGTACTTTCATGAGATTTGGAAACTGGGAAGAAAAACAGACTGGATATGGAAGCCCCATAGACAGCATAATTTATAAAATTAGTGTGGCATTTAAGGCACTTCAGATGAAAGTCACCACAGAAATGCTCGTCTTTTCATAAAATAACTAAAAGAAATAGAGTGTTTCACAATATAATATATCTTCCAGGGTTTCCATTAAATTTCAAAGTTGCCCTGTTTAGTTAAAAGAGTTCAGGCTTTTCTAAAATGACTGACTCCAGGGTTTTTACTTTCCTGAGGTACTTTTACTTTTTTATTTTTTATTTTTTTTTGAGTTGGAGTCTCACTCTGTCGCCCAGACTGGAGTGCAGTGGCCGCTCCCGGCCACCGCAGCCTCGACCCGCTGGGCTTCGGCGATCCTTCCGCCTCAGCCTTCCAAGTATCCGGAACTACAGGCGTGCGCTACCACGCCCGGCTGATTTTTGATTTATTGTAGAGATGAGGTCTCGCTGCCCAGGCGGGTCTCGAACCCGCGGGCTCAGGCAATCCACTCACCTCAGCCTCCCAAAGGCACGGGATTACAGGCTGAGCCACCGAGCCCAGCTCCCTGAGGTACTTTTAATGTGACCATGTAATTTTTTTCCTCCAGACTGGAAGCAAGAGCTTTGTTACAGATGAGGTGTCACAATAATGAGTGCTCTCCTAGAACATGGACTTAGCAAGGAGATGGGAGTGTTTTGTTTTGTTTTTATTATTTGTTGTAGCACTATGATTTTATCAGAATACTGAAAAGGTTGTGTTCATCCAAACTAGCAACTGTAGCTCACAGAGGGCATGCTCATAAAATACATACGTGCACACAGCTAGAGTAAGTTTGGTGCTCAGCCATTCTTTTACCATCTACAAAATGAACACTGACCAGTCTCAGCCCTGATAAGTAATTAGGAATAATGTTCAAGCCTTCATACATGAGGTATACTTGGGTACACTTCCTTACCATTTGAATTCTGTCTCACCCCCCCAAAAAACAAAAATCCTAGCCCCTAATCCCTTGTAATGTGCTCTTATTTGGAAATAGGTCCATTGCCATAGCAATTAGTTAAGATTAAGGCCCGGCAGCTCACACCTGTAATCCCAGCACTTTGGAAGTTCAAGGTGGGAGGATCGCTTGAACCCAGGGGTTGAAGACCAGCCTAGGCAACAGAGTAAGACTGTGTCTCTACAGAAAATAAAAAAATTAGCCAGATATGGTGATGCACACGTGTAGTCACAGCTACTCCAGAGACTGAGGTGGAAGGATTACCTGAACCCAGGAGGTCGAGGCTGCAGCGAGCCATGATCATGCCACTGCATTCCAGCCTGGTGACAGAGTGAAACCCCACTACCCCCCAAAAAAGATTAGGTCAAAGTGGACTAGGGTGGACCCTTTATTGAGTATGACTGATGTCCTTATAAGAAGTGAAGACACACACAGGAAGAGTGACATGTTTCACTGGCTTGTGACAACAGAAGCATAGACTGGAGTAGAGTAGCTACAAGTCACAGAAAGCTGAGAACCCCGAAGCCAAACAAACAGAACAGATTCTCCTCTAGAGCCTTCAGCGGGACCTTACCCTGCAACACTTTGATTTCAGACTTCTTTCATATTATGAAAGAAGGCCGGGCGTGGCAGTTCACACCTGTAATTCCAGCACTTTGGGAGGCTGAAGCTGCAGGATTGCTTGGCCAGGAGTTTGAGACCAGCCTAAGTAACATAGCGAAACTTTGTCTCTACAAAAAATCAAAAAGTTAGCCAAGCGGGTGCTGTGCACCTGTAGTTCCAGTTACTCAGGAGGCTGAGGCAGAAGGTTCACCTGAAGGTTGGGTCTGTGGTGAGTAGTGACCTGCACTCCAGCCTGGGCAAGAAAGTGAGACTCCCAACTCAAAAAGCACAAAGGAGAAAAGGAGAACACATTTCTGGTGTTTTAAACTGCCTCGTTTGCAGTGCTTTGACATAGCAACCCCCGGATAATAATACAATTTCCAACTCCAATAAGGACAAAAAACCAGGACCAGAACAAGGAAATGCAAAGGGGAAATATGTAAAGGAACTCAGTCAGGGTTCAGTGCCTTCCTCCCTCACCTGGCAGGCTGAGCACTCAAACTTAGGCATGAAAAATGATCACATGACTTCTGAAAAAGGAGGGAAGCAGGAGGCCACCTTTACTGCTGACCTGGCATCATAAAAATAATTAGCAAACTGCCACAAGTTGCCTGTGGACGGTGATTCAGACCCTACTGCCACCACTGTTCAGCCTGAAAGAACAGCACAAAGAGGCCAGCCAAGCTGCTAATGCATTACTTTCTGAGGAAATGACTGTTTGGGAGTAGCTATTACTCCAAATTGTTCTCCACAGCAAAGAACATCTATTCTTCCCAGGTACATTCATATTTGGTTCACAGAACACAGCCTCAGGTGTGGAGTGAAGGTCAACTCGGTCTGAGTAAATAGACCAACTCCAATCCGGTTCCAAAGCCCAAGGGTGGCCGGTCTGCCCGCCTGGATTCTGGAAGCTCCATTATGCAGCTTCCCAGAAACAGACCTTTATCCTGGAAGCTCAGTGTCTAGAACACAGACCCTCAAAGTTGGCAACTGTAGAGCTTCATAATTCATAAGCATCGAGAAAGAGAAAAGTGAAGTACCTTGCTCTAAATATGTCCTAAACAGGCCCTCAAATGTGATCTCCAGCTCTTTCTCAAGTTCCAATCATCAAAGGCTCTCACTTCTTAATTTCAACCCAAATATATATATTATAT
>NW_007219629.1:0-826 GCF_000164805.1 Carlito syrichta | reverse complement strand
GGAGTAGCTATTACTCCAAATTGTTCTCCACAGCAAAGAACATCTATTCTTCCCAGGTACATTCATATTTGGTTCACAGAACACAGCCTCAGGTGTGGAGTGAAGGTCAACTCGGTCTGAGTAAATAGACCAACTCCAATCCGGTTCCAAAGCCCAAGGGTGGCCGGTCTGCCCGCCTGGATTCTGGAAGCTCCATTATGCAGTTTCCCAGAAACAGACCTTTATCCTGGAAGCTCAGTGTCTAGAACACAGACCCTCAAAGTTGGCAACTGTAGAGCTTCATAATTCATAAGCATCGAGAAAGAGAAAAGTGAAGTACCTTGCTCTAAATATGTCCTAAACAGGCCCTCAAATGTGATCTCCAGCTCTTTCTCAAGTTCCAATCATCAAAGGCTCTCACTTCTTAATTTCAACCCAAATATATATATTATATATACATACAAGTATTTATGTAAGGAATCATCTCAAGGTTATCACTTTAATTTTTATTTTCTTTTATACATTGAAAAGGTAAATATTGACCTTGAATGTAGGAACAACAGGGCAAGACAAGCAGGATAAATGGTGGTCCTTGCTACCATTTGTTTACTACTTTGACATTCTAGATACTGCTTGGAACTCTTTAGATGTATTATGTCTTACAACCCTTGCCCAAGCCTATGACTTGGGGCCTATTATTATTCCTGAATTGCAGATGAAGATGATTTGCATGAATTATTTATCCCAAGTCCCACAACAAGTTAGAGCAAGTTGAGACTCAAGCACAGATCTGTTTGCCATCAAAGTCAGTACTCTCATCCACTCTGCTACCTATACTGTCTCATCT
>NW_007219628.1:0-656 GCF_000164805.1 Carlito syrichta | reverse complement strand
AAAAAAAAATGTATTTTGTACTTGAAAATTGCTAATAGAGTGCAATTATTCCTATCACAAAAATAATAATATATAAGATGCTGGATATATTAACTAGCCCTATTTTACAATATATACATATATCAAAAATCATCTTTGGAACACAAAAATATGCATTGCTTATTTGTCAATTATGTCTCAATGAAGCTGGAGAAGAAAGAAAGAAAGAAAGAAAGAAAGAAAGAAAGAAAGAAAGAAAGAAAGAAAGAAAGAAAGAAAGAAAGGAGGTAGGGAGGAGGGAGGGAGGAAGGGAACGAAGAAAGAAAGGAAGAAAGGAAGGAAAGAAGGAAGAAGAGAGGGAGAAAGGGAGGGAAAGGAAGCATAGAGGGAGGGGAGAAAAAGAGAAAGGATGGGAAGAGAAACTTTAAATTAACAAAAATTAAAACAAAAAAACGAGGAGAGGACAAAGATGTTGAGCAGGGAGGTGATCCACGCACAGTAGGCAGCATGAGCAGCCATTGGCTTCTGAGATGAGATGGGTCTCAAGGGAGGAAGTTCAGAATGCAGTGGGTTCAGTATCCAGAATGGAAAGAGGAGAAGTGCACAGGAAGTCACGAGACAATGATGGCAACTAAAGAAACACAGTCAGAACAGAACCATCCTTTTTCTCCCCTGTG
>NW_007219627.1:0-680 GCF_000164805.1 Carlito syrichta | reverse complement strand
GAGTGCAATTATTCCTATCACAAAAAAAATAATATGTAAGATGCTGGATATATTAACTAGCCCTATTTTACAATATATACATATATCAAAAATCATCTTTGGAACACAAAAATGTGCATTGCTTATTTGTCAATTATGTCTCAATGAAGCTGGAGAAGAAAGAAAGAAAGAAAGAAAGAAAGAAAGAAAGAAAGAAAGAAAGAAAGAAAGAAAGAAAGAAAGGAGGTAGGGAGGAGGGAGGGAGGAAGGGAAGGAAGAAAGAAAGGAAGAAAGGAAGGAAAGAAGGAAGAAGAGAGGGAGAAAGGGAGGGAAAGGAAGCATAGAGGGAGGGGAGAAAAAGAGAAAGGATGGGAAGAGAAACTTTAAATTAACAAAAATTAAAACAAAAAAACGAGGAGAGGACAAAGATGTTGAGCAGGGAGGTGATCCACGCACAGTAGGCAGCATGAGCAGCCATTGGCTTCTGAGATGAGATGGGTCTCAAGGGAGGAAGTTCAGAATGCAGTGGGTTCAGTATCCAGAATGGAAAGAGGAGAAGTGCACAGGAAGTCACGAGACAATGATGGCAACTAAAGAAACACAGTCAGAACAGAACCATCCTTTTTCTCCCCTGTGAGGGTCTGTAAAACCCACAGGGAGAAAAATCAATTGAGAGTTTTGAATGAAAAGCTACTCATTTG
>NW_007219626.1:0-439 GCF_000164805.1 Carlito syrichta | reverse complement strand
AGAGAGGGAGGGAAAGGAAGCATAGAGGGAGGGGAGAAAAAGAGAAAGGGTGGGAAGAGAAACTTTAAATTAACAAAAATTAAAACAAAAAAACGAGGAGAGGACAAAGATGTTGAGCAGGGAGGTGATCCACGCACAGCAGGCAGCATGAGCAGCCATTGGCTTCTGAGATGAGATGGGTCTCAAGGGAGGAAGTTCAGAATGCAGTGGGTTCAGTATCCAGAATGGAAAGTGGAGAAGTGCACAGGAAGTCACGAGACAATGATGGCAACTAAAGAAACACAGTCAGAACAGAACCATCCTTTTTCTCCCCTGTGAGGGTCTGTAAAATCCACAGGGAGAAAAATCAATTGAGAGTTTTGAATGAAAAGCTACTCATTTGAATTGCCAGAGTCTCTTCTCTCTCCTCTGGGATGTATAAAATGTCTCACTCACCTGC
>NW_007219625.1:0-821 GCF_000164805.1 Carlito syrichta | reverse complement strand
GGTTAAATAGATCATGGCACAGCCAAGGAATGAAATAGCATGCCTCTGTTAAAAGTCATATTTTGAAGAATACTTAATGTCATGAGACAATACTAACAAGAAAACGTTAAGCATAAAATACAGAATTCAAATGAGCCCCTGCAATATAATCCTATTTCTTTAAAATTAATCTAACTTCAGTTCATTTGAATGGAAAAGGAATTAGAAGGAAATACCACTATTGTTCATAGTGGTTATCTCTAAGTGAAGAAATAGTAATTTTTATTTTCTGGCTACAACTTCTGTATTTTTAACAACTCTTACAAGGGCCATGACACATTTTACAATATGGAAATATAATCAATATTTTAAATACTTTTGGTAAATAGTAATTAAGGACATTGAGGTAGTGAATGCCAAAAGCCAAGTTTTTATTCTGACACTACTTCAAAACCCTTCCCCAGTCTTTGCCCTGGTTTTCTCATCTGCAAAACCCAGGAATTGCTCTTAGTATCTAGGGTATGGTACTTCCAAACCCTGTGGCCAGTTAGTGAATGTAGGTAAGAGAAAGAAATATGGAAAAAATCCAAGAGAGAAAGAGATAGAAAAGAGTCCAACAGAGAGGAAACAAGAAAGAGGGAAAAGAAAGACATGTGAACTCAGAAGACGTTTAAGATGAATGTCATTGTAAGTGACTGCCTGCTGTTCAGCAAGGCCCTGTGTTTAAAAGGCACAATCCTTTGAACCTTTAATTATTCACAGACCTTCATCTGCTTTAATGATTAAACCTTTAAACAGCACATGAAATGGTTTCCTCACACAAGTCCACCAGGATAGAAGTC
>NW_007219624.1:0-784 GCF_000164805.1 Carlito syrichta | reverse complement strand
TTTAAAATTAATCTAACTTCAGTTCATTTGAATGAAAAAGGAATTAGAAGGAAATACCACTATTGTTCATAGTGGTTATCTCTAAGTGAAGAAATAGTAATTTTTATTTTCTGGCTACAACTTCTGTATTTTTAACAACTCTTACAAGGGGCCATGACACATTTTACAATATGGAAATATAATCAATATTTTAAATACTTTTGGTAAATAGTAATTAAGGACATTGAGGTAGTGAATGCCAAAAGCCAAGTTTTTATTCTGACACTACTTCAAAACCCTTCCCCAGTCTTTGCCCTGGTTTTCTCATCTGCAAAACCCAGGAATTGCTCTTAGTATCTAGGGTATGGTACTTCCAAACCCTGTGGCCAGTTAGCAAATGTAGGTAAGAGAAAGAAATATGGAAAAAATCCAAGAGAGAAAGAGATAGAAAAGAGTCCAACAGAGAGGAAACAAGAAAGAGGGAAAAGAAAGACATGTGAACTCAGAAGACGTTTAAGATGAATGTCATTGTAAGTGACTGCCTGCTGTTCTGCAAGGCCCTGTGTTTAAAAGGCACAATCCTTTGAACCTTTAATTATTCACAGACCTTCATCTGCTTTAATGATTAAACCTTTAAACAGCACATGAAATGGTTTCCTCACACAAGTCCACCAGGATAGAAGTCAATCTCTAGACTAAAGCAGGAGTGACTACAGAAATGTGATGAAATCAAACTGAAATCTGGGTATAGATAAACCCTTGGTCTGCATTACCAGCTTTGTGATGCCTGCTCCTTTTACTATGC
>NW_007219623.1:0-5007 GCF_000164805.1 Carlito syrichta | reverse complement strand
CAACTTCTGTATTTTTAACAACTCTTACAAGGGCCATGACACATTTTACAATATGGAAATATAATCAATATTTTAAATACTTTTGGTAAATAGTAATTAAGGACATTGAGGTAGTGAATGCCAAAAGCCAAGTTTTTATTCTGACACTACTTCAAAACCCTTCCCCAGTCTTTGCCCTGGTTTTCTCATCTGCAAAACCCAGGAATTGCTCTTAGTATCTAGGGTATGGTACTTCCAAACCCTGTGGCCAGTTAGTGAATGTAGGTAAGAGAAAGAAATATGGAAAAAATCCAAGAGAGAAAGAGATAGAAAAGAGTCCAACAGAGAGGAAACAAGAAAGAGGGAAAAGAAAGACATGTGAACTCAGAAGACGTTTAAGATGAATGTCATTGTAAGTGACTGCCTGCTGTTCAGCAAGGCCCTGTGTTTAAAAGGCACAATCCTTTGAACCTTTAATTATTCACAGACCTTCATCTGCTTTAATGATTAAACCTTTAAACAGCACATGAAATGGTTTCCTCACACAAGTCCACCAGGATAGAAGTCAATCTCTAGACTAAAGCAGGAGTGACTACAGAAATGTGATGAAATCAAACTGAAATATGGGTATAGATAAACCCTTGGTCTGCATTACCAGCTTTGTGATACCTGCTCCTTTTACTATGCCTTGGCATTAGAAGGAAGTCCACCAAGAGCTGGCAGAGGAGAAGACACTTCTGTCAGTTTTTGAAGGCAAGGGTGGATCTGTGGGTGTCACCTCCAGTTGAAGGTTTCAAAGCAGCACTGTCTACTAGAAATGCAATTTCAGCAACACAGGCAATTTTAATTTTTCTGTTAGAACCATTTATAAAAGAAAGAGGAGCATGTGAAATTCATTTTAATAATCAATTCGATTTAACTGAATTGATTCAAAATATCATTTTAATAGCAATCAATACTAAAAATGTTATTAATGGAATATTTACATTTTTATCATTCCATTAATAACAAGATACCTGTTCTCTTTTGGCCTCAAATTTTACATTCATGAAATACATTTATTAATAGTACTAGCCAAAAATTATTATGAAAAATAAAAATGATTATATAAAATTTATGACTTGTTGTCTCTTATAGGCTGAATTGTGTCCCCTTCATGCATGTATTGAAGTCTTAACTCCAATATCTCAGAATGTGACTGTATTTGGAGATAACCTTTAAGGAAGTTGTTAAGTGAAACACGGCCTTTAGAGTGGGCTCAAATCCAATCTGACTGGTACAAGAAGAAAATACTTGGACACAGAGAGCAATCAGGGATGCACTCACACAGAGGGAAGACCCTGTGAAGACATGGTAGGAAGGTGGCCATCTGCAAACCAAGGAGAGAGCCCTCAGGAGAAAGCAGACTTGTCAACACCTTGATCTTGGTCTTGTCACCTCTAGAACTTTGAGCAAATAAATTTCTGTCGTTAAATCCACTCAATCTGTGGTCTTTTGTTATGACAGCTTTAGCAAGCTAATACAAGGTCGAACGCCAAATAAATGGTTGATTATAATTAGTAATTATTGTTATTATGATAATGGTGATTAAAACTTATTCTCAACCTGAGTCATCCAGGATGGCAGCCACTGGTCACATGTGTATATTGAGTGCTTAAAACATGATTAGCTAAATTGAGATACTCTAAATGTAAATTACACATAGGATTTCAAAAATTTAATACAAAAAAGTAAATATCCCATTAATAACATTTTTAGTACTGATTGCTATTAAAATGATGACACTTTGGATATATTGAGTTAAATTGAATATTTGATTAAAATGAATTCCACATATTCTTTCTTCCTTTTATAAATGGGGCTAACAGATAATTTTAAATTGCCTATGTGGCTGGAATTGTATTTCTAGTGTACAGCCCTTCTCTAAAGTCTACTGGAGATGATACCCAGAGCACCACTCTTGCCTTCAAAAGCCAACAGCAGTGTTTTCTCCTTTGTCAGCTCCTGGAAAAACTTCATATTAGTTCTAAGGGATAGGGAAAGAACCAGAAGCTTGGAGTCCAAAATACCCGGAGTTGGAAGCCTGCTCCACCCTGATTCAGTCTGTGACCTATGACGTAACTTCTCTGAGCCTTCTGCCTTCTCCCCTGTAAAATGCAAGTAATCCAGATCACCTCAAAAGTGATAACACATGTAGAATGTGTAGCATAGTGCCTGGCACATAGCAAGAACATGCTATAAACTGAGTGGTTGTATACCCCCCAGATTCATATGTTGAAACCCTAACTTCAGTGTGAGGGTATTTGAAAATGGGGCATTTAGGAGGTGATTAGGCTATGAAGGAAAAAACCCTCATTGATGAGAGTTGTGCCTTTACAAAAGACCCAGAAATCTCCCTAATCCTTTTCACCTTGTGAAGTTACAGTGAGAAAGCACTACTTGAGAACATGGAAGTTGACCTCCCCAGACACCAGATCTGATGGTACTTCCCAACTTCCACAACTGAAATAGATTTCTGTTTTTTATTAAGCCACCCAGACCACAGTTTTTGTTATAGCTGCCTGAAGAGGCTAAGACAGTGAACAATAAATCAAGCTCTCATTTCCAATTTCAGGAGACATGAAGGATCCCTTCATCTTCTGTGGAAATGTAACAGGTAAAAGCTTTTCATGGTGAGATCAAGTGGAAAGAAGAAGTTAGGTGTAGTGGCTCACACCTGTAATACCAGTACTTTGGAAGACTAAGGTGGGAAGATCGTTTGAGGCCAGGAGTTTGATACTAGCCTGGGCAACAGAGCAAGACCCCATCTCAACAAAAATTAAAATAAAATATTATCCAGGCATGGTGTCACTCATCTGTAGTCCTAGCTACTCAGGAGGCTGTCTGAGAGGATTGCTTAAGCCCAGGAATTTGAGGCTGCAGTGAGCTATGAGCTATTGATCACTGCACTCTACTCTGGGTAACAGAGCAAGACTCTGTCACTACAAGAAAAAAGAAAAAGGAAGAAGAGAATGAGAAGAAAATAAAATAAAAAAGGAGTGCCTCATGCACTCCCAATACCCTATTACTAGAGAAGAGCAACCAAAAATTTGAAGACTCCCTCTTTTCTCTGCTGTAAACACAGATCCTCCTCCTTTCCATGACCTTTCTCACCTCCATGCTGTGGTACAGATGGTTCTGGCTTTCTGAGCTATAATTCCTTCTTCTCCTATCAAAAGCTAAACAACTTTGAAGGGTTAGGTAAAATTCTACCTCCTTAATGAAACTTTCCACTGAGAACCATCTGCCTGTCATATTCAAGGAACCTGGAAACAGGATTTACAGGGTCTGACAATTAAGTTCACAACTTGTCACTATCTGCCTACATTGGCAGCTCAACTTGATAAAGTTTCATAACCTTGGTACATCAGTGTCTCATAGATGTGTTCATGTCAACGTGGTACAGTGTCTTTTGAGTGGCATTCATTACTGTTGTTGCATGCTTTTGTGTGCCATTGTGAGAATGTCAGAGCTTGAGTTAAAGCAATGAGCAAATATCAAATTTCTTGTTAAACTTGGCAAGAGTGGAAGTGACATGGTTGCAGCTGGAGACCATCATACTAAGTGAGATACCACAGAGACAAAGAGTTGAATGCTGCATGTTCTTACTCATAAGCAAACCCTGATTACTGGACATGTGAACTCAAGAATGGGATCAGCTGACAGGAGACACTGCTGGGGGATGGCGGGAAGAAGAAGTGATGGGGGAACATAGCAACACACTAAGTACCAGGTCCACTCTCAGTGGGGAGAGGGCTTACTAGAAGTCCAGACTTTACCTGCAGGCAACTTATTTAGTAAATCCTCACTTTTACCACAAAACTCTAAAATGAAAAACAAGTTGATCTCAAAAAATAAAAAAAAAGAGTGGAAATGAAATCAGGGACATGTTACTCCAAGTTTATAGGGTCGATGCTATGAAGAAAATGGTAGTGTGCAAATGGATTAAACGTTTTTTTCTGAGGGGAGAGATAGTGTCAGTGATGAAGAGAAGTCAGGATGGCCAGTAACAAGCAGAACTGATTAAAACATTGCAAAAATGTGTTGAATTGTGTGTCAGAATAGTTGGCTGATTGTGAGAAGCACAGCAGATCAAATAAACATCAATAGAAAAACAGTTAGGAAAATCTTAAATGAAAATCTTGGCATAATAAAGGTGTGTGCAAAATGGTCCCTAAAGAGCTCTGGTATCATGACAATGCAACAGCTCACATAGCACTGTCTGTGAGGGAGATTTTTTAGTAAAAAAATAACTATGATTGGAACACCCTCCCTACTCACCTGATCTGGCCCCCAATGACTTCTTTCTTTATCTAAAAATAAGGAAAATATTGAAAGGAAGACATTTTGATGGCATTCAGGACATCAAGGATAATACGACAGTTTTGATGACAATTATAGAAAAAGAGTTCCAAAATTGCTTTCACAGGTAGACTAGGTACTGGCATTGGAGCATAGCTTTCCAAGGGAAGTACTTCAAAGGTGACTGTAGTGATATTCAGCAATGAGGTATGCAGCACTTTTTGTAGGTTGAGTTCATGAACTTAATTGTCAGAATGTATATATCTTCCTTGATTTCTGCTTCATTTGCTTTTATTGTGTTATCGAGCACAGAGCCTGACAGATAAAATCATTCTGGAATGAAGCAAAGGGAACAAAAATCTACAGCCTGGAGTAGAGATGGTAGAATGCCAAGACATTGTCTATTTAGAAAATAGCTTTATTTTTGAAAATCTGGCAAAATACAAAGCAGGAAATCTCTACAACTTGAATTTCAAATTCAGTTGTGTTCATAGGGAATTCTACCAACACTTCCATAAAAAACACAAGTTGTCAGGCACCATGGGGGAAAAGTTTCTCCTCCAGGACCCCAGATCCTCTGCCCCTCCTGAGCGAGTAGAAAATGACCTGATTCTAAAGATTAATGAAGTGGGCCACAGCCCCCATCGTCTCTGCAGGACTGGTGAGGCAAAACTGAAAGGGCTTCAA